>NW_026859280.1:0-42702 GCF_026571515.1 Ruditapes philippinarum
CAAGATACAAATTTTTTGAAATTTAAATGTTACTCTTTATATGTCCTTAGTACCCCGCCCCCAAAATTTAAGTACTTTGTTTTAATTACCTTTGTTTTAAAATGTTCTCTTAAGAATGGAAAACTATCATGAATAGGACAATTATAATTTATCCCCAGTTTCAAATATAAATGGGAATTTGGAATCATCATCCTCATAGGTACTGTGTGTCGCAGATACAAACGAATTGTTAAGTGCAAAGCCTTAATGCTATTAGGTTGTTTAGTTTTAACCTATAAATCATCGGAGCAGTTCAAAAAACAAATTTAGGGAATGCCACTAAATCAGTTAAAAGTGAGAAAAAATGTCGTAAAAAATCAAAATTTGAAATTTCACAGTAACAAATACTACGAACTTGCTGAACACATAATGAATTATAACAGAATTTTTTTATTATAGCTTTAGTATTAAAATTCCTGTAACACAATTTTTAATGGTTTTATATCATCAATATATTTTGTAGGTTAAAAAAAACATTAATTATAAAGATATTACCGAATTCAACATTTCATATTAAATAAAGGGAGGTAATAAAAAAATATGTTCTATAAAGTCTTAGTCAAATTTTCCAATAAGAAATGAATGCATCTATTTTAATGATTACATATATATTATATGTACAAAAATGTGCAGTAAATATTTTACATATTCTTTGATGTTTGAAAATTGTTTTATAAGCATCAGTATATACATATATATAATTTCACTTAAATATGGTATACAACCTCAATTACAATATACAGGATCTTTTATATTTTACTTATTTGTTTCCTTTTTTACAAAACATGAACGTTGATGTAGACTCATGTCTGGAAACGGTATGCTTCTCAGTTGGATGAAAGCATTGATATTTATAATGCCTACATTGAAACATCAATCAATTAAAGCACTTTTAAGATAAGATAGTTTTCAAACATTTTTCGATACCTGTGCAAACCCTGAACTATATACAGGACCCTCATTTCACGTTATATTTGTTTGTTTGCTTTTTTTAAAAAATTCAAACCCCTTCCTCTCCCTAAGTAGTTATATATTCCCCCTATTTTCACATAAAAAACTTAATTGTTTCCATCCATAAGCAGGAGACACTTAACGGTATCATATTGAAAATAAATGCTCTTTGAAAGATAAAATGATTATGAATACTAAACATTATAAGTTCAAATAACGAAATCCCCCTTTTTCTTGAAATGACGCAAAATTCCCACATTTGAGGGCCCGCTACCCTAGAGGTTAACAAGGGCCCTGAAATAAGGAAATATTGGCCTGGACTTTGGTCAGCGACCAAAGGCCACTTGTTGGTGTATACGATACAAACTGATGGACGAAAGAGGTAATAAATACATGGTCTGAATAAATTTCCTTTACCTACAACGACAGCTAAGAAATAAATTTATTTGTTCTGTCTTTTTCAGACAATGAACCAAACATTTTCACTGAAAGCGTAAAGACCGATTTATTATACCATATGTTACGCCCACAGTGCACAACAAATGTACACAATGGCTTCTAAGAATGGGCATATTTCAATTTCAATACGTTGAAGTCTAGGGATGTCAATGAATATATATAATTAACAATCAACATTCGTCAAATGATCAACTTTTAAACTCATTTATAATTATAATTAAATGTGGTTAGTTTTACGTTTATTTCTGATGCACTGTAAATAATAACTGAGTTGCACGCATTCTAGGATAAGATATTTAAACAATTTATGGGTTTATTAATGTATCATTATACACATTATTCAACAATAGGCATTTCTCCTCAAGATTCATGCCGCATCAGGTGCAGTTACACGTCTTTATGTAAATTGGTAAACTAAGAACCTTGACACGTTACATTTTATGTTTCCTTTTCATGTCTCTTCAGGTACACTTGATAACAATTACTCAGCAACTTGATACATATATGCCTAAGTTTTTGGTTTACACTTTCAAACCTATGTAACTAAACTTCAAAAATGATTTTTTATTTACAAATTAAAATTTTAAAATGAATATTTAATTTCAAAACATCTTTCTTCTCGATTTCTATTTTAAACTAGTATGTCAATCATTCACAATTTATTAACAAGTAAACATATACAGATATTTTTACGCTTCAAACCAAAAATGAATAGACTTAATTCATTACTAAAAACATTTTAGCGTGATTTGAGTTCATAAGATTATTTTAATATTTTTGTCATTAATTTTCCCTAGTATTACTTTAAAACATATTGGTTGGAGACCACCAAAACCGGACAACCACAAAACCCGGACGGCTCCGAAAGTCCCTATTTTATTTGTTCAGTGGTTGTTGATTGATCAGTCGCTTTTGTATCAACAATAACTGCATGTTTGTTCTATAATTAAGTAATGAAATTTATTTTAATTTTCGTAAACAGTCATATTTTAATGTCTTTTTCAAGAACGTTGACATTGAAAATTTGGACGTCAAGAGTGCAATACCTGACCATTTATTGGAGAGGTCATCAGACCTCTCCACAGTGTTGAGAGTGATTACTGGCGGCATCCATTTTTGCGTATCAAATTGAAGCTAATTCATCGCATTTAAAGTCTTAAAACATTAGAATCAGTCTACAAAAATTGTTATGCGCATGCTCCGCCTCAAAATACGACTTAACTTAAACGAAAAAAAACCATCGAAATGAACAAATCGGTACACGGAAAGATCGGAAAATATTATTTACGTTACTTAACACTACGAGTAATGGTTCATTCCGTTTTTAATCCTTTAAACTGTATAAATCGATACTTCTTTTCTGAATAGTATTTTTATATTTTATGTTCTGAAAAAAAGGAACAGAGAACATTATAGCAACAATATCACCATGCACTTTTATATGACCGAGTGAACGGTGTGCCGATAATTTGCTGCTACTTTCACTTTTGAACTGGTAAGACTAAATTACGGAACGGAGATTTTTTGGCACAAATGGCGAAAATGGCACAACTTTTTCTAAAAAAATAAGATAAACAAAATAAACAAGAAAAGGCGGCGTTCAATGAACGCAACCACCACATTATCCAGCAACAAGAGCCAGTGGCAACAAGTTTGATTTTCTTGCCATATTGTGGCATGCAGCAGTATATATTGTTTATTCCAGCAAATGATATATACATTATTAATGTAAATCTGGGACTTAAAATTGTTTGATTAACATACTTTATGCTCGTTTAGGAAAATCTCTTGTGCCTTTTATATCTCCAAATGTTTTCGAAATAACCGAATCTTCATCAGCTGCAAAAATACCTCTCGCATGCTTCTTTTTAAAGAAGCAAACCTGTACCAGCTATAATCATTTGTAGAGTCGTCGTCGGAACCTGCGGTACACATTCCGTAGATACTATATTTAATATGTATACGGTAAATAGCCTCGGTTCCTAGGATGTTGTAGAGTAAATGATAGAATATCCATTACTTCAGCATTTCCTGCTGCAATAATTTATATTATGTTAAAAATAAAATATAAAACACCAAAGCTTTTATTGAATTTAATCAGCATCATGGACATATCTGTCCGGACACATGGTACTGTAGTGTGAACAATTCAGGTAATTTTGATACCCTCCTTCATAGGCCTCAGATATAAGTGTCAACACTATCAAAAAGAAACAAACTAGTCCTTAAGTTCAGTACTGTGTTAAACTTTTGGATCTTTAAAATTATAAACTGTGTATAGAAAAATGTTCAAAAAGTGTCCGGTTGGTGGTCCCCGACCAGTACACTTAAATTTTCATAGTCATGGAAATTGCTCGACGGTAGTTACAATCAATGCACTTAATCATGAAGTATCTTTACATAAACTATATGCAGGCTTTTCAGCACCGCTTACTATCGTTATCACATTTCATTACGGTAACCGTATTATAACAAGCTGTGTGACTGTTTAAACTGTTGACTGATTAATAGATAAACATGAAGGCTATGATGGTCCTATAAAGCTCACCTGAATATTAAATCTCTTTCTATTGTTAGCAATGTATGAAAAGCAGGTAATCTTAAACTGGTGTTATAACTTTATACGTGTACATGAAATAGTGCAAATGTAAACAAGTTTTCTCCATATATGGGCTGTCACCTAGTTTTTTTATCCAAGCTGACCCATATTATGCTTCTTTTTGTGCTATCAACTAGGTTTTTCCCCAGATTTTACCCAAAGCTTGAAATCACCAACACCACTTTTCTTAGATTTCAAGGATGTTTGGTTTGAAAATATTTCATCTATAGTGTTAACAAAGTTTTCATATGCGCTTTGACTAATTTCTTTACCCCAGATGAACCCAGATGACAAATATTCAAACATGAACCGGAAAATTCAAAGCATCTTCTCCGACAAAATTTCAGTATATTTAGGCTGAAAATATCACATCTAGAATGTTCCATATTTTGGCTGTATGACCAGTTTATATATTGTTGTTCCAAAACTCATGCATTCTGATGTCCTTAAAACTACTGAATGTGCTAATGTGTGGTAAGTTGACTTCAATTCGGGCTCCATAACATCTGATCCTCTTTAAACATATGCCGCTTTTCATGGAATGACACCAAAGTGTCCCATTGAAGTTTCCATAATAACCGCCGTATGAACGCATCTGCGAATGTTCCTAATTTCACCATTTACATGTCAAAATATTGAATTCTACATAAGCCGGTGCTAGAGCCGTGCATGGTAGTTTGCACATCGTCAATGAACAGGCTCAATCAAACCGAGCCTGCAAATTTTCAATTTTGCTTTTTGGACTTTCATTAGGGATTCTTATTTTCTCTATTCAATTCAAAGTCCGAATCTTTATTACTAAGCTGCAAATCCATCCATATCAAAATATACATGGTCAAAAGATGCCGAAGAAGAACATCATCCAGGTACCACTCTTTCAAATGATTTTTGCCATGAATATATTTACTATTATAATACAGTAAATAATTCACGGGAATGGGTTCACATCATGCGCAGTTTGAAGATGACTCTTGATAGAAAATCTCTTGAATTTTCACCTCTTCCATCAGACCAATATGCTTACAATATGCTGCTGTTATTTGGAATAATTTCACCTTACTTGAAAAGGACATGCTAGGCAATACTCGGAATGAATGTGCTCTTATTTGATCAGGAAGAACCAAGCTTATCTCTCTCCATAAACTGCAACAGGAGGTGAGTTGGCCAACGCTAGAAGAGAGACGACAAATTCACAGGCTGAAAATGTTTACTAATGGTCTTGCACCAGAATACCTAATGTGTCTCGTTTTCCTAAATTATTGAATCAAAATCTTCGTACAATCTTCGAACATCAGTCAATTACGACCCGTGCATTCTCGAACAAACCAATACTAAAACTCTTTCTTACCCGTGACAGATCGTTATTTAAACAATTTATCAACAGACGTAAGAAATACAACTAATTTAGAAGCTTTTAAGAGTAGAGTTTAGCCAGTCTGCGACTGGACGTCTATTTATCTTTTACTCCGGATCACGAATAGCACATTATGTTCATGTCTCCCTTCGCATGAATTGTAGCAAACTAAATCATCCCCTTTTTATTCGTATTTAGCTCCTTTGTCATTATGAAAACAACTGAAATTAATTATCATTATGTTTCCAAATGCAACTTTAGAGGCACCATTGTGTATTCCTTCCTACACAGGTTTGATTTGAAGACCATCATGAAGGTCACTTTTGTTTTGATCGATCATGAAACTCGTTCCACAGCCATTCGCCTTGTAGCTCTGCTTTGGTTCCGACACATACAGAATTATTTATCAGTACTAGTACTAGTAAACTGCTTGACAGCTACCCAGGAACGATGTTCTTGCTTACTGTGTTCTGGTAAACTCAATGTTGTTTTACTGAATGCTAATTACAAACACCAAACAGATGTAATATTTTGAAATACTTAATGTAAACGTACGTAAGAATTAGTTTGAGATAAAAGTAAGACATGTTTCTGTTAAAACAGAATGAGTAGAGCTGTACACCACTTGAGTCTCGGCATATGATTTATTGCCTTACTCAGACAATGCTGTGACAAGCTCATCACTTTTATGATGACACCCTTGTTGTCCACGAAAATAATGAAAGATATTACATATGCTGCAGGTTCCAGTTTACTTATTAATTCATTTTTATTATAAGGAAGGACCCTGAATAAATTTTAATAGTATTGCTTATAATTTCGAAGGTGGTTATCATCTTTTTTCAAAATAAAAAATGTCTTATTTAGTTGTTACAATTTCGTTAATTAACTTTAACATTACATCCAATTAAAAAGAAATGTTATATTTTTGTTTAGTGGGTATAACAATTTCTCTATCACTGATGTGTATAAAATATACAACTATTAATTTCAAATTTAAAGTACAATAAAAATTAATTTTTGTAGTTAACGTTCTATAAGGAATTCATGCATTGAAAACTTATTGTTTGAAAAACCCCTGTTCAGACACGTTAGCAAGATTATATTTGATTTGAAACATAAACGCTGGGTAATGGGTATGTTTACCTACTACAGGTTACATGACTCCGTTTGCCTAGACAGTGTATAGTTAACAAACCAGGAGTATTAACATATTTAAGTTTTGTAATGTATTCAAAATGTAATTATTCTCGACCATCTCATTTTTCAATAACACCACATTTTTATGCAAATCAAATGATGGTCAGGTTGTGTTTCGGCTGTATCAACTCTTCCTAAGACACTCTACAAGGATTAAAGTATCGATCAAAAGAGGCTTAGAACGGGGAACAATAAAAAGAATAATTCAAAGAGTTCGATGGAAAGCATTTCCAAACATTTATTGGTCAAAAATGTTTAAGTAATGGACACTCATCTATATAAAATCTAATACAAACATTAAACATTTTAACTACTTCAAAACATTAAAATAATTCATATGTCATAATACATGGTCGATAAGCAATTGATGTAGGGTCTTAGCTGCTGGTTAATATATCATAGTCAACGTAGATCCGCTTAATGCATGCTTTCGTGCTTTTTATTCATGTACCCTTGTGCGTAGTTTTTATGTTAGACTGTAGGATTTGCGTTTTCTATTTTAATATCACAAAATTTAGATAATTTATGTATTGGCTTTACTTAAAAATATATTATTCTTCTAAATAAAAAATAAAATCTCGATAATGTAAAAAATCTATATATTGTTTGGTATTGTCTTTGTATCTATGTTTTATTGTATTCATATAGATGAGACTAGAACAAAGAAATAAACTGGACATTTTTTAATTATATTTAATACACTCGTTACTATATATAGTAACAAGATTGCCTATGATTTCATCTGATTATGAGTGTCAAGTGACCTATTATGAGTTTGCGACCCGGGGCCGAGAACTAGTTATCAGCCCGCAGAACATGTGCACGTGCACAAACTGAAACAATGACGTAATATTTAACGTCATCAAACAGTTAACTGTAAAAGTGAACGTAGATTTTTAGCACGAATCGCTTGATTTTATTATGAGAGCTTTAGGGAAATTCGTACAAACACAGTTTTTAAACTATTGAATTTTGAAGAAATAATAAGACAAATTCATAAGAAAAATAATACAAAAGATAATAAAACTTGCTTCTAGATTCTAGTGTACATTGTAAATAAAAAAA
Source organism: Ruditapes philippinarum (assembly GCF_026571515.1). Taxonomy (NCBI): domain Eukaryota; kingdom Metazoa; phylum Mollusca; class Bivalvia; order Venerida; family Veneridae; genus Ruditapes; species Ruditapes philippinarum. The sequence continues at coordinate 7,668 of NW_026859280.1, forward strand.
GTAAACAACTCTGTAGAAGTTACTGTACAGTAAAAATAGAGACAGGAATTTCAAGGAAAAAATATCGAAGTATTTATTTTTTCAATTAGAAAAATGTTACTCTAAGATCTACCGAGTGTATTAAATACATAAATACACGTCATATAGTTGTACCAGAACGTGATAATCGGCCCTTAAATGAATAATGCCCTCGGGCTGAAACCCTCGGTGCCATATTTCATTTTATTAACACATTCCGGCCCTACTCTGCCGTGTATTAATCTCTTATCTCATATTTGTTTTAGGTATCCAAACGTATCAAACACAAATCGAAGTTAATACATGTAACCTTACTCAAGCGCTAGCATACTGCTAACTTTATTAGTTTATGATAGTATTGCTGTTATTATTATTATTATTATAATTATTAGACAGCCAATCGGAAAGTGAATTTATTGCCATGTGAGAAAAAGACGTATAATTTTTGGATGAAAAATTTGTTCCGCGAAAATGCCCGATAATTTTTAGGAGTGAAATTAGAAAGTAAAAACGGAGAAAACTCGGATTTTCTTATGGAAGTTTCAAAGATCAGGTATGCTTTTTCTTTTTGACAGTGGAAATAATGATGTGTTTCGTGTAGTATGTAGTTATATGATAAATAAAATCATCAATACATTGGGCAATGGGGATTTCACATACAACGCTTGTCGGCTAGGTTAAATTTTATGCTAAGAAAACTATTTTTAACTTGTTATTCTTAAACCTTAGATTTTAGTTTCATTCTTTACACCAAAATGTATCAATCTGATAAATCTGAGCTACATTAAAGCTGTTAAAATAACTTTTATAAGTAATAGGGCATTTTTGCATGCTAATTTTTTGGTAAGGTTTGTCTTATAAGGCATTTTCTTATGTATTTTGTAAGACAATATTTATGTTCCTTATTTTCATACATCACTTTTATTTATATTTTCAGCATGTTTAAAGATTACAATCACACCCAAGACTGGTAGACATTTATTTTCTCGGAGAAATAACATATAGTGTTCTTTAAAAAGGTAATATTTACATAAATAAATATGCAACTACTTGTAAATTTAAATAAATAAATAAATATTTAATTGTCTTAATACCACATAGATTTGCAATTATTTATTTTGTAAGGATTCTCATTAAGATTATAATTAAGAGTTATTTAAAGACCAGGCACGTACTGATAATCATCAGACTTAACTGGGATGTTATGTAAGATGGTTGCTACGTTCATTTTATAATCATTAAATTGTTTTCTACCATTTCACGTTATTACAGGTGTCTGATGACCACTATCTTGATAAATGTTCAATATTTCAATTTTGAATTATTGGACTATTTGATTTGTAACAACTGCAAAGTGATGACAATAACATGTACTCTATTTACAAAAGATGAGAAAAACTTCTGCCAGAAATCCTATTTTTGAAAAACTTCAGTGATCTCGTGTGGCTTAAACCGTAGGGAAAGGGCTTGCGGTTTTATCTTACCTGTCTGTTTGACTTCAGTCTAAATGCGACTGAGAAGGACATTTGACTACACTATTTCTTCTTTCAAAGTCCAGTAAATGGCCAAGGTCGTCAATCTACTGTAAACTCATTTGAAAAAGAGAAACCGGAACATTATGTGAACAATGCAAAAAGTATCATGGTTTTCTTTAAAAAGATTCTTGGAGAACATCTTGACTAGGGACAATAAAGTAAAAGAAATAGTGATATAGATTTACAGGTGTTGCTACCAATACCAAAAAGTGACACTTGGAAATTCTTAGTAAAGACATGCAAATATAACACAGAAGCTTATACAATAAGGCCTGAGGCTCAGATGGAGGTGGGCGTAGTTTATAGTCAAATTGAACGGAAACTTAAAATCACACTTATATATTCTCTTGTTAACTATGTTTGTTTGATTGGGTTTTACGTCACACCGACACAGTATAGGTCATATATGGTGACGTCCCAGCTTTACTGATTGAAGAAGACTTCCGTTGCTATTCCGTTCATTATTTCAGGCACGAACGGGTACCTAAATAGAACCACAGACGTTGCTTAAGCTATCTGGATAGCTTCCTCACATGAAATAATCCAAAGTCTCTGTCAGGATTCGAACCCATAGTGGTGAGGGAAAGTGCTTTGAAAACAACGGCCACGGATGCTCAATGTTTTAAAACTGCTCACCCGAGTTACCTATATGAGGTTAAATAACAATAGGCATGATTTCTTGAAGAACTTTACGATATCGTATGAAACCATTAGACAGGGAAATACTTGTTAGAACAATATGACTTGGTGCTTTTGATGTGACACTTCTAGTGTTTGCTTAATACTTTTTTGTATGTCATGTAGCAGCATATTAATAACATGACTGTTTATTATATAGAGAGTTATGATGAGAAAAATGCTAAATGCTTATTTTACGAAATGTTTTGTTTTTAATTGACAGTACATGTATATATCCAGATTCATGGTTATTTTCACTAAAATTTTGAAATGTTTTTGAAATGTTAAAATACTGTGAAGTTAACAACAACAAAATGAAACAAAGTTCAAACAGCACTTTACATATCAAATAGAGAACAAAATATGAAAAGGTAGTACCTACTGTGTTAGTCATGCAATAAAGTTTTGTAATAAAAATGTAAAACAGTAATTAATCGACCAAAAAAATGTAAATTTTTACTTAAATCATTATACTTTCCTTCAAATTGTTTTACATTTTTTTAAAATGTTTTGCTTATCTGAAGGCATGAAGCTCTTAGAACTTAAGAACTTGGTATTAGGATTGATGTTTTTTATCTGTATGGTAAATAATAGAAAAGGTAATATTGGTTGTTTGGGCAGTATACTTTTATTGGTGAAGCCAAATTGACTACATATTAAAAGGTTTTATGTTTCGGAATGTTTGTAGTTTTTTGTTTCATTTTTTAATATTTCTTGTCGTCTTAAAACATAATAACACTTTATTTCCAAAATCCTTGAATTTCTTTAGGAACATTGATGAATAGTACTGGTAAATGTGTCTCGTAATGCCATTATGAACCTAACAAGAGTATGTTAACGTGTGCGAAAGGGCCTTATAAGGCCATTTGAGACCCCTATTTGGCCATTTTTGCCATGTGAAAAGGACGTATGGGCATTTATTATGAAACAGTAGGGTTTATCATAACCAAATTAAATGTATTTAAAATGAATTTAAATGTTCATTTTTATCTGTTAATTTCATTTCTGTATGTGTTTCCATGCCAAAACTAAACGGTTTTTTCCATCTCCTGAAAAGTAGCACTTTTGCAGATAAGGCCTTTTCGAAGCCCACCGACGAATTATATTTATAATTATTATAAATATTATTATCATTATTATCAATATTATTATTATTATCATAATTATTGTTATTAGTATTATACATGTATTAAGTTGAAATCATGTAGCTATGGACGAAATTCACAGACATATTATTTAAACTCGAAATATTATCAATAACATAACAAATATGCGTAACCGTTCTTAATTTTTCATTTCACTTCAGCCTATTAACTTAAATTTAGTAGTTATATTAATAAATTGAAACCATATATAATTGGTCATTCTGTGCTACTCCAATCAAACTAAAAAGGTTTAAATGCATTATAATCGAATGTAAAAAATGTTGAAATTTTTTTTTTGAAGAGTGAAAGAATTATATTTTGACAATACATTGTAGTAAAATTTATTTGCCAAAAAAACGTTCCTCGCAAACAGTAGTGGGTGAGGAAATTAACATCGCAAAAATTCGTTTACGGTCCAATATGTATTTATTTTCTCGTCCTTTAAATCACTAAATTAAGTCTATATTTCAAGAATTTATTACTACTATACATTTACTGTATCAATGTTATCATGGATGTATTAATATATACGGCAAAACGTAATTTTAAGAAAGGTTTTACCTAAATATGCATTGCAGTAAGTTAAATTGTGTCACCATGTTGAAGGGTGGTACACATCTGTATCATCTTACGAATCTTAAAGTGTAATAGGTGTTCTCAATTTTACCCCCCCCCCCCACAAAAAAAATAAATAAATAAGTAAATAAATAAAGCGGGGATAGATCTTTACTATTTTGGTTGCAATTTTGTATCAAAGTAATTTTTTTAATATGACGTTTGATATCGTGTTGATTACTAAAATGTACACCTCATTTAACAGTTAAATAAAAAATAGGGTTGGGATACAAGTGGGAAGGGTAGGGGGAGAAATATGATCTTATTTATCAGGAAGATAGAGAAGTACAAGTTATATATAAAATGATTGTGAATTAGAAAATACGTCTTATAAATTGAGTATTCTTTCACATAGACAAAAATATGAAAAGTAAAAGTTGAGCCAGTTACAATAATGCTAGGTATAAGAAAAAAGAGGCTGAAATTTTTTTGAAAATCGGTAACAATTTTCATCAGTAATTATTTGTACTTGTGGTATCTAAACTCACAAAGATATGTATAAGTTTATACTTAACTTAAATAACAACTCCCAGTATCTATAGTGTGGCAATATTGACCTGAGACATTTGATTTGTCAATGACCTTTCGTCGCTAATTATCGGATCCGAAATAAATCTTACAGATTTGAAAGTATATGTTCATAATGTTCAACATAGTTCATGTAAAACTTAAAGTTGATATCACAACACTTGCCTTAATAGCCACAGTAACAATGATTTAAGACTTTCAGTTTCAATCTGAATATATAATAGGTTCGAAATCTAAAACAGTGAAATTTGAGAAAACCGAACGCTGAGAAAATCGGAACTCTCTAAATACCGGACGAATAATTCAGTCCCAAATTTTCCCTTCTTTAAACTATTGTATTAAACATTGACAATACGGAATCTGTAAAAACCGAATATCGGACGGTTGAAAGGGGACTACAAAGTCCATGATATAGACAATTACCCTGACAATACCGGACGACGAAAGTGTGAATAACCTTGTGTACTTATCAATTGGTTGTGTCTAATACGCTAACTGAGCGGTAACGGAACAATGATTATCTGATTAGTAAATTATGTCTCCTTTTACAGTTTGATTCATTGTAAGGTATATCTGTTACCGTTTTATATAAATGCCAAAATGCACGAGAAATTGATAAGTTAAAAACAGTATGAATGAAAAATAGAATATTATTATACTGCATTGCTTTTTGTATATTCATCTCCCAAAATGACAACGCAACGGAAACGACATTTATCAGCGCTAAGTTCTATTCCATGGCCTAAAAGAAATCGACGAGAGCTGTCTATAGACCCTTTCATTTAAGACCGTATTCAAGTTGTCGCCCATGGATGACGTCATTGGGGGATACGGTGGACAATGCCGATATAATTAAGTACAATAATAGAGTGACAAATTTAAATTAGTTAAAGAGGGTGAACATTTGCCGAGACCTACTTTAAAAAATCTTTATCTGACAAATATGGTACATATAATTTAATAAGTTATGAGATTAAAAGAAAAACACAGGGGAAAAGTCAAAAGATTATTTTTCCAATAATGCTGAAAATAATTAAAAGATAATAGTGAAACAATTAATAAAATAGTTTATTGAGGATTCAAGTCTGTATATTTGCGATAACAATGTCATCCTGTTTGCCATTAGGCCAACTGGTCATAATATTGCAAATGAAAGTATCGACTACAATACTATTATTTGAATTAATTGGTAAATCGTAATGAATTACGAAAACCAACGAAAAAACCCCTGAAAATTAATCAGTCTCAGGTCAATATTGCCAAACAGTAGTTACTTTTCGTGTTCATGTTATTCCATATTCGTCCCTTGGAGAGTTCGATGTTCTTATCTGAAGATTAACGAAAGGATCGGAAAGTTGCGATGTACAGTTTGTGGCACTATTTATAAATCTGTTTAAGAAGTCATTCAATATAATTTAAGTATATTATACCTCATTTGCATACGCCCTTCTATATTTAATATGATGTCATCCGGTCCATAAACCGCATACAGACCGGGGGCGGTCCATAATTCTTATGAAGACCGTTTAAAGGTAACATTCACGACGTGCGAATTTCACAACGACAGAAACAGACGATAAGTCAAAATGGCTAGGCGATTCGCCTCTTTATCAGAGACATAAATTTATTACATGTTGATCAAAAGTCTTTAATTTAATTATAAATTCTATTTATACAATTTGTGAAGTTCTTAAAGTCCGGTTTTTTGCCTAGTAAAATTAAATATTTAATTTGATTAACAAAAATGAAATATTGAAAGAAGAGCATGATTGTTTGTTGCATCGCATGAAAATAATAAAATAAAATTCGACTAGGGTTTGAGATATTTTACATACTGAACAAGTAAAATTATTATTTGAAAGCAAATAGTAAAAATGACAGCAAAAACAAGAGAATGAAAGGATTTAGATTCGGTATAATATAACAAATAAAACATGGCCTTTCGGGCAAAATTAACTTGACGATTGGCGCCGTTTTGAATATCAGAACTGATATTGATCAAATCTGTGGCGTAAGGGTATGTGTGATATTATATTATGTAATGTATGAAAATAAACACTATAAGAACTGAAAATATAAATAAAAATGTTTTTTAATTGTTTCTTTAATTTAATTTAAATTTAAAAAGCTTTGTAAACTATATAATCGGTGGAGAAAACTTATCAGCCGCACATACAAGTAGTCCCTTACCAGTGTTTATTGTCAGTTTAACAACGTTTTTTTTCTTCCTTGTCTATATTGACAAAATCACGAGGAGTGTTAGAATAAGAAACAAATAGAGAGCAGTCTAAAGCAACACAACAAAATTTACTTGTTATAGGGCCATACCGTGTCTCATTTCTACAAAACAAGAAAACGGATATTTCTTAACGGAAATAAAATAAAAAAACTTGAAGGTCAAGGTAACAGTTATTTATATTAAATATTAGGGACCAGTTTTGATTTCTCAAAAGCGTTTTATTTTTGATATCTTGTTACATTTTCTAAAATATTAGAAAATCGAATACTCATTAATAAATCCATACCATTTACATAATGAGCTTTTCTGTGACTCTCTTAATGGTAATTAATTTTACTACATAATAAAGGTTTTGGGTGAAATATGTGTTAGTTTGACATTTCTTGCTACAGTTTCGGTTTATAACTGATTACATGTTAGAGTGCCCAACAAAATCATTATGGTTTTTGTTGGCTTAACTACACGTATAACAATTGCCGGCTTCTCACATATTTATTTTAGTCTTAAATATGATAATCATTTTTTTATGAACTTGCACGACTCATTTCTATTATTTATTATTGAGCTTACCAAGAGTTCACAAGTGTAAATAACCTGATAAAGCATGTTGTTGAAAAAAAAAAAGAAAATAATTAGTATGATTTTTTATAGGAATATACAAAGTGAAAGAACATTCAGTTTGACAAACGTTTGCCATAATTTGTCCAAAAATCAATGTACGCCTGCCATATTTTTCCACATATTAATGTACTCCATGGTCGGTTGTTAAAATTAAATTGTCTCCAATTAACACATTTTCCAAAAGTATTTCAAATATTGATAAAAACAATAGAACTGTCTCGATTACTCTAATAGAATATTTCAATATTTCATTATGTCTTACAAAAACTTAATGTACACGAGCATAATATTATCATAAAAAAATATAGATTTGTTGTATCGGATCCTATATTTCTCACTGCACGGATAGCAAATTCGTAATTGTTACAAGAAATAGCATTGCTGAAAAATCATATCTCACATGGGCTTATCACACACTTCCCGTGCAACACTTCTTTACATTTTTCTACACATTCACTCAAATTTAAAAATAAAAATGAAAAGTCACTAGCCAAATGTAGAGCTAGTTTAATAAATTGTCCACGAAATAAATTGATATTTATTTTCATGCTTCAATGAGCCCTTCTCTACCTAGGTAGGACTTTTTCTTTTATTCTATAAGCTTGATAATTATGTATGGCATAAAAGGCGTTCCGTTATTGACCAACTCACTTTAAGGCCATCGACTTCAAAATACTTTGTGCTGTATTACAAGGAACTTTGGATTTTTTTAATGGGAGGCAGCTATCCGACTTGCTTACCGAAGGTGGATCATCAAATGCCTGCACACGCTCCTGATAAATATAAAAGGGACATAGGATGTCTTCCACTAGAACGTGTATATGTTATTTTGAATTAAAAAATACTTAATTTAGTTATTAATTGAATGCAAACATTGTGCATAGTGAGTATAATTATTGTTCCCTTTAATTCAAGAATATCGATAAAGTCTTGTTCGAATATTGTATCGATTGTGGTGAATTTAAAAAGGGGGTATTTTTTATTTCAACGTCTTGATTTATATGACAAGCTATTTGATTTTTCCCCAAATATTTCAAAATTTTTGACATATTGTAAAATTGGAATGGAAGAAACGGGTACTATGTATATAAAACAACTTCAAGTAATTTACGATTTAAGAACTTGTTGTGAAATTTCTCTCTAAGTTTGTACATTTGTTTTTAAAATTGTATTCTCCAAATATTATTTGTTTTCTAAGTATTAAGGGTTCAGAATAAAGTATAATATATAACTCAAATAAAAAAAAAAAACAACTAAACGGATTGAGTGCAGCTTATTTAATTTTGTTTTACAACATTAATAACATCATTTAATATATAAGATTTATAATTCAATGATACTTGAAAAACAAAAAAGTTTCGTAATAAAGATATAAATCGCAGATACCATGAAGTACCATTAACATGTCTACTGAAAAGCTCTCTCTCAAAAAAAATACCAGTGCGTTTGTTCTTTAACAGGCGTTATTTACCTACATGTATATTGTAAAACATGGGATTTTTTTACTCTTCTTTTTGTAATTATTGCCTTTTTTAGCATCGGCAACATGTGTATAGTTTTGATCTAGTTTTAAATGAAGATTTACTTTGATACTTAACGCATTTATATCGATAAGATGAATGGAATGATGTCTAACCTAATAAACTGATTCTTTCAGCATACCATCTATTTTGTATTTGTATTTCGCAGGACGCACATACGCCAATTATATGTTGCACTGCTATGTAATCAAAGTATTGCGTGTCTGTTTTATTTAATAGATACAGGAAAAGCCCTCAATTAGGACCACTATCGGGACTGGACCAAAGTGATCTTAATTGTGAGGTGGTCTTAATTGTGAATATTCTAATCATTGCTTACATACTTTATGGCCATTGTCTATTTTAGACATGTTAAATCAAACAATATGTATCTTAAAGCTTCATGCCTCCAGATTAGCCAAAATATTTCAAGGAATTTATTCTTTAGAAAAATGTAATGTATTAAGTAAAAATATTCAATATGTGTAATTAATGACTGATTTTGCAATTTTGCATTATCAATCACTATATTTCTACTGCATTACTTGCGCAGTAAGCGTATTATGGTAATCTGTGTGATTGTAAGTGCCATTTGCAATGTTTAAATTACTTTCTTTGTTCACTTCACAAAATTTTATTTTTGAATACATTTTCAAAATTTTCATGAAAGTTAGTATGAATCTGGAGGCATGCTGCTTATAACCTACAAATAAAATATATGGTATAGTATTTAATCAGATGAGAGAAAAACATTTTTTTCCGAAGAAATTTAATAAATTATCTTTGGTCTGATTTCAATATTAATTATAACATAAGGTACATACTTCATCTATCATATAAGAAATTAATTCTTTACAAAAAAATTTGCTGAAAGGAAAATAGAATCACAGTAACTCTAAAATTTATTTGTACACCTTATCTCAAACAATAACCTTAGAATGACAGTTTTTGACACCTTGTTAAATCAAGTGTCATACCTAAGAGCATTCAAGCAGATAATAACAACACATGTGATCTTGGTAGGTGTTGACTTTAAAATCAGTGGTCCAATAGTGAGTTCAAATAAAGAATAAATCAAAGAATTTATTTAACTTTACATGAATGTAACGAATTTACATTTTTATGCTGCCTAAATGTGCTGTTTCAACTGTCATTTACTACATATATTGGAAATAAACTTGTCAACAACTCCCAGCTTTAAATTACTATTTGTTAACACGTTGAGTTTCTTAGTTTCCGAAGACTGACGAAAGGGCCGAGTAGTTGCGATTGCAATGCGGCAAATACAAAATTTCGACTGTGAATTGTATAAGAATTCTTAATTCAGTTTTAATCAGGGTTATAGACAAATTTCAAATTGGGACGAGTCATTTGACATGTTAAAATTTAAAACAATTACCCTTTTTATAACAGAACCGTAAATTCTATCATCTTTTCCTGTATGTTATCAATGAAATGGTGCTGTAAGTTCCTTTACGGCACGGTATATGATCCTCTTAACAATTTTAACAGATATATGTTCTTTCACGTGGTATTTATTTGTAAAATGTTAGATAAAAACGACCCGGCGAGCAGACTTTTCATTGGTTCATACATGCTTGTTTGAATGATTTATTTGTATTTTCCCTTATCTTCGTCTTACTTTGCAGTTGATAATCTCACATGAACTTACGTCAATGGCGGTTCAAGGATTAAGAGAAGGATCGCAAAATTAGTAAGCAGCTTTGTTCTACTAGCTTACTTATAATAATATGCATTGTTCATATAATAGTTATCAAATCTTTTTTATTATTTCCCTTTGAAAATTTCTTTGTTTCTTTTATGCAGAATGATTTTCGTACAAAGATATATTGTAAGCTGATATCAGTTTTTAAAGTATGTTTTTAAATCCAAATAGATAAGCAAATGACAATAGAAAAACTTATTTTAGAATTGTAAGTAAAGAATTTGATAACCTCAAAATATTTAATGTTGATGTATCGTACGAATATAATACGAATATAAAAATCAAAACGGTATTAGCACAAAAAGAATTATCTGTTTCTATTGCACGACAAAGTATTTTAAACAAGGTTTCTCGTCTTCAGATTGACTTATAGTTGGCAATAGATTTTAGGAACTTCATTTCATTTCAAGATGGAGTGTTTCAGTTTAGAATTATAAATACACTCGATTAGAGAAGAAATTTTAATGGAATTTGCACAGGTTCAAGGTTTTAAATTAAATATTCTTATGATTATAAAACAAGAAAGAAAATATTGTATCAACATACTTGTCAAAAAATATGTTACTTTTTGATTTTATACCATCTATTTTTTTTCAATAAATTATAGCAAATTATTGATATGATCAGTATAATGGAAAAAGAGGAAAAATACGGCTTAAACGAATTTTAAAATCTATTTACAGAAGTGCATCAAATACGTTCATGTATATCTTACCGTTGAAATTCGTTGGGTTGTTTGCTTTATTGTCATATGCTCTAAACAAGCCATAACTAGATATCAAAACTTTGAAATAATTCAGTGCCGATAATCGATAAAATCGTTCTTAAATTTATGCATTTTACAGTGACTCAGTATTTGATTAATTGCAGCTTTTTTACGGATTTATAATGTCAGATGAAAAGTGACCAATAATGAGTTCATATGCTTGTCATCTTTCTTAACATTTCTGTTTGCTTTTGTCTAAAAGTTAATCTCCTATTTGATTCACTTCAGTACATCTTGAAATTGTTATATTTTATATTCTCAGAACTTTGAACAAAATATATCATATAAGAAACAGAGGCAACACCAACTCGTTCTGTATAGATTCTAAATTATTTTCATATTTAACATTTACAAATCTGATTCTCTATGCAATTTTGCAACTTTCAATTCGGTTTTTCTTATCAGTTATTTTGCTTTCTTTACACAATATGTAAACAATGATTACCAAAGGACAAAGTTTCAATGACTTTAAATGCCAGTAGCCCAGAGGTCATAAGTGAACTGCTATACCGGGATAATTGTGTTTAACTATATTTTATAAATGATTATATAAATTGAGTGTTAGATGAAAAATGAGACCGTTTTTAGAGAAATCGTTCGAAATGGTTTTGAACAAAGTATAGCACATGAGAAAAATATGCAGAATGTTTGCCTTAAGTGTATATTTTGGAAGGCTAAAAAATCTATTATTATATTCTATTGTTAGACAAATCTTATGAGTATTTTAATGTTTACAAAATGTGTCACCATTCGTTTTATTAAAAACATTTTAGAGTAAATATAACTCGTTAACTTATTATAAGATTTTTCTGTAATCTGTCAAATGTGGTAAAGTCACATCTCTTATGTTGAGAAGTTGTTGAAAGACACTGAAACTAAAATATTAAAAATGAATTTTTTTATGAATTTTATCATTGTTTTGAAGACAAACTGAATCTTGAACATCTTTTTGACAATATCAAAAAAAGAGTCTAAAAACAAGATGAAATGTGGACTGAGTGCAAATCAATTCAATGCGTTTTACAAAACTTCAATAATAATATCATTAAATTTGTAGTTCTGCTTAAATAATACTTGAAAGACTTAAAAATGTTTCGTAATAAAGACATAAATAATTGTGAAGGACCTCTCAACTAATGGCAGATATAAAGAAGTACCAGTTAAATGTCGAACTTAATGGATAATAAAATTGAATCATTTTTAAGAAATAAATTGATTTCATCGTTTCATTTTGATCAATTTCTGTTGAAAAGCTACATGCAGCCAATAGATTCAGTTTATTGAATACAGTTAGAAGTGAGACTTTCCTAACTTTACATACTAGACGATATAACTATTTCAGGGTATCGATCTAAGTGATATAAATGTATATATATTTCTTTTCCATAAAGACGAAAGCAGATAAAAGACTTCATTGTAACCACTCCATATATCATAAGGTTATCTACTACATAAGATTTGTTTTAAACCCTTTTTAAAGAGTTTTCATTTTGTAGTGACAAAGTAATGATAAGCTGTATTAAATCTTTATAAAATCTATTACTATTTTTATTATGGATTGATATATTAAATAATCTAAGAAGCTGCCGTAAGTATATATAGTTGTAAATTACGAAAGTTGTGATATATAAAGCAGAAGGGGTAGCTTAGGTATAGCTAAAAAGGGTATATTTAACATAACAAATATGTATTATATGAACATATAAATATGTTGGTTTTTTGCATAGCTACTATCTTCCAGAAGTGTACTGGTAAGAAACCTTGGAATTTAGATACTCAAATTTGCTACAGATGATCACAAAATACATGAAATAACGTCTAATTTCCAACTATATCTATAAACAAAATCATTTTACAAATACTATCCTTTTCTTCACGAATGGCTGGCCCGCGTGACAACAAGACGAAAGCCACAAGTATTGTTACAATCACCGTTGAGAAAAGTCTATTTAAAGTTAACGACATAAATAAATATCTGGACAGCCCTTACAGCTGTCACACATCAGTTTACATCTATGTTGTGAAGTGTAAAAATCCGAAAGTGTGACCCCTCGGAAGCAATAATCGGAAACAATTATGACAACAAAATAACATCAAAATTGCCGAGACTCAGTTAGATTGAGTCTGGACAAAAAGGATAATGGAAAAAACAACATACAAACGACCCTAGCACCGGTTGAAGCGGACCTCAATTTTCAACCCTTAAAACACTAGACAAATATTACAAGACTGAATTTAGTACGAGTAACATTCTTTACAGTTTCTATATAACACTTGTAACTTGCAGTTGTTAAGTTTATCAATTTGGACAAACGTCATCCCTTTGAAGCATTTCTCACAAAATAACAAGAAAATTGCAGACTCGGTTTGATTTGGGTCTGTACATTAGGGATAATGAAAATGTGAAAAATCCCTCTTGCCCCTAGTAATGGCTTCATTGGTTAATAATTTTGTACACTAAAAATTGTTAAAATCAGATCTATATTTTGTTTAAGTATGCCACTTGTTCGTAAAAAGATAAATAGAGTTAAACAAGACTGTAAGTGAATATCGTAAAAATATAGATCATGACATGTCTTTTTTAAATTTTAATGATAGATAACGTTATCACATTGTCAATAAAGACCACGATAATTTAAACATTAATAACGAAGTTGTCAAACAGCATGTAGTGTTTACTTTATTTAAAAAGCAAATCTGTAGAGATCGGAAATATTTTGGGATTTTATATTATGATCGAAGCTAGAATTATAAAGGTAATATTTTTTCAATTTATATGATTAAAATTATAAACAGGCTGATTTCAGAAATATACTTTGCTTGCAATTTAAAGAAGTTCTGTTTAAGAACAATATTTCAATTAAAATGTAATGCAGGAAAGAAGCATAATATTAAAAAGAAGTATATTGTAAATCATCCTTTGTAACTAAGGGGCCCTTTTACGTTCACTTCATTTGCAGCCCGTTTCACAAATAATTGATAAGATGAAATCATATTACCGTTACGACTCTAAATACTCAAGTCGAGCGTAACAGAGCGTGTTCGTCCTTAAATTGACAAGGCAGTCTGAAGGACAGCTTAATTCCCACAAAGTCACAAAGTTATGGAGAATAAACAACCTTGACCTTGGGGTAGCAACCTGGATGTTGAGTTCTGCAGATTGTGTCATGGTGTGGATCATTTGTGCCAAGTAATTTCAAAACCTTTGAATTGTAAATAAATTATAAAGCGGACATGAAAAAAAGATGCTTGGACCTTTGAGTGTGACCCTGACCTTTAACGGCTGTGACTTGATTATTGAGCTCTACCAATGGTGTCATAATGGTGATCATTTCTGCCAAGTTATCTGAAAAACATTGCAGCGGTTTAAATGTTATGGACAGACACGAAATGTAGACTTTCTAACATTTGACCTTTAAGTATGACCTTGACCTTGGGGGTTTGCAACTCAGTTTCATAATGGAGAACATTTTGTCTAGTTAATCAAAAAATAAAATCAGTGGTTTAAAAGTTATAAAGCGGACACGCAATGTAGACTTTTTATCATTTTACCTTAAAGTGATACCAACCCAATTATTGCGCTCTGCACGGCATTTCATAATGGTGATCAGTTGTGTCAAGTTATTTTTAAAACAAAATCAGTGGTTAAATAGCTATGGTCGGACACGAAATGTAGACTTTTTATTATGAGATGAAGACTTTTTAACATTTAATCTTTGAGTGTGACTTTGACCTTAGGGTAGCAACATAATAATTGTGCTATGCAAATTGTTTCATTATAGTGATCACTTATGCCAAGTTATTAAAAAAAATCTGTGGTTTAAAATTTATGGAGCGGACACGAAATGTAGACTTTTTATTATGAAATGAAGACTTTTTAAAATTTGACCTTTAAGTGTGACCTTGACCTTGGGGGTAGAAACCAATTATTGCGCTATGCACATTGTCTCATTATGGTGATCACTTGCGCCAAAATCAGTGGTTTTAAAATTATGAAGCGGACACGAAATGTAGACTTTTTTATGAAATGATGACTTTTAATATTTGACCTTTAGGTGTGTTCTTGGCCTTGGGGTAGCAATCTCATCATTGCGCTCTGCACATAGTCTCATTTTGGTGATCATTAATTATTTTAAAAAATTCAGTGGTTCAACAGTTATTGAGCGGACAGGAAATGTAGACTTTTTATTATGAAATGAAGACTTTTTAACATTTGACCTTTAAGTGTGACCTTGGCCTTGGGTGTAACAACCAAATTATTGCGCTCTGCACATCGTCTTTGGTGATTTCTTTTGCCTTGTCATTAAAAAACAAAATTCAGCGGATTAAAAGTTATGGAGCGGAAATGGAAGTGTTACTGACGGACAGGCGGACTGACTGACGGACGGACTGACAGACGGACTGACAGACGGAGACCATTCCTATAATCCCCTTTCCGCTATGGAAATACGTGATCTTCATGACGGAACTCGCACCTTTTTTAACGATATCGACATATAGACAGTTGAATATTTATTTCAGAACATATTTGTTTGTTTTTAAATGAAAGGAACAAACACGTATGGTATCAGGGACCTTGTATGTATCCTAAACATGTTCAACATACTGCATAAGTGTTGTACCTGTCATTAACAAAATACTAAGAACCTAGTTTTTTTTTTCTTTACATCTGAAATCATAGATAGGACATTATGTCATTGCTGTTCAAGTATTGCGAAACTTCTTCAGCCGATTATATTCACGGCTGATGAATATAAAGCTAATTGAATTAGCGCCTGTGGGTTCTGGTGATACCTTTCATTAGTAAATTAGCCAAAAGCAAGCGTTAAAGAAAAGATGTTAAAGCTTCTTAAAATATAAAATATAAATCGCTAACTTATCGAAGTTTATGCTGAGCCATTATTATTACATTTGCTACACGTGTAAAGGTATGCCTTCAGAAACTCATTATAGTCTACGGTCAAGATTTTCGTGTGATACATTATTACATCAGTTTCTGTACAAACATATTATGAAAGCTGTTTCAATATGATCCGTCACCCGATCAGTCAGTCTTCCTAGCAGTTCGTGAATCTAAAACATATCTGATATAAAACTGAATAGCAATTAATAAGACAACTTCTATAATAAATTGCAATTTACGCTGCAGCAATAAATCAAAATTTTGAATTCCAGTTCAATTCAAATGTGTGCGCACATTTTATTTATCGTACAATTATTACTACCGAACTGACGAAACAATTTTCAGTTCAAGCAGAAGACGGGTAAGCTAACCATGATCATTCATCTGAAATGCATACATTCTATCGATCGTTACCGCCGTTTTATAATCTGTCGTCGCAGATGTGTAGAACTATTTCAAAATATACATTTAGATGATTATATCTAGTACATATTATATTGACAAATAAAAGTACTCTGAGTTTGTGTCTTAAGAGGAATGTATCTGACGTCATATTGTTGAACTCAAAATACATATGGGTGAGAGAGAAAAGGTCAAAATGGATGCACTTACCTCGTGTGCAACAAAACTTTATATAATAACAATAGTTTCTATTTTAATATGTTGAGTTCGACAAAAATGTTTATGGTGCCTGTGTTGATAAGATTAAGCTCTTACAGAACATCCGTCCAAATTCCTATTTCATATAAGTATGATCTGTTGTTGTTTTGCAACAGATTCGAGTGAATTGAAAATCGTTTTTATTGATAAATGTATATGCATTGACTTACATCTGTAATTAAATCTCAAATAAGGACAATGAACAATGACAAGGTATATAATAATTGAAATCTATATATCTATAATAAAGAAAAAAATTCAAAAATATCTCTTCATTTTAGTATAATTGTTGATAATTGTATTATATATCATTTAAGAAATACAGATTGGAAAAATCGATTTTAACGGTCTCCTTTATCAAACCAGGTTATCTATAATTTATTGTTTACATTGAAGATGTCATAGTGACAAAGTAATGTTACGCTGTTTTCAAATAAAAGAAGATATTGATAGATGATACCCATTAACATTTTTTTGTGTCGACTCCATATCCATCTTGTTATATTTCATTTATGGAAATAACATGGTAAGTTAGAATTGTTTTCATCAATTAAGGTAAATGATGTTTTTAACATTTGGTTTAAAAAAAATGATTTCAAATCAATTGCACACATACTGTACAATATTTTGATTTTGATAGGAATGTTTTCATTAAAGGAAAATGATTCCTATCAAAACAAACTTCTAGCTTTTGAATCAATCATTTATCGTAATGCAATCAATTTACTTACGTGTGTGTACGTGCGTACATGCGTACGTGCGTGGGTGTGTATGTAATATGCACGTTTAATTATTTGAAAAATATATACATGTACTTCGTTTACGAGCCATAACAATTGCATGCATGACTTAAATTCAAAATAATATGTACACAAGACCGCAAAAAGACAAGGTTTCTTGCGCAAGACACATAGTAATGCTCCAAGGTCAATGTCACAACTGGAAATTGAAGAGTAATTTAATATTTTCTTAATATCTGGTAAAGTTTGTGTCCCAACTTTTACATGCATCGTGGGATTTCAAACAAATTGGCACCACCAGATACCTCCACAAGAAAAGAATTTTTGTTGCATGAACAAGCTCTCTAACTTAAATGTCAAGGACAAATTAAGTATTGATTTTTTTATATAGTTTCGTGCTGTTTGTGCTTATGATCATTACACTTCATTCATGGAAACAACACGGTAAGTTAGAATAAATGTTTTCTTACAATTACTTAAATTAAGGAATATTCTTCATCAATTAAGATAAATGATGTTTTTAACAATTGGTTTAAAAAATGATTTCAAATCAATTGCACACATATTTTGATTTTTGGTATTTTGATAAGCATATTTTCATTAAAGGAAATAATTCTTATCAAAACAAACTTCTAGCTTTTCACTCAATTATCTCATCCATCATAATGCATTTAATATATATGTGTGTACGTGCGTGTGCGCGCGTGCGAGGGTGTGCATGTTATATGCGAGTGTGTTTATAAGTATATACATGTACTTTTCGAGCCATAACATTTACATGCATGAGTAAATTTCAAAATAATATGTAAACAAGACCACAAAAAGATCATTTTTCTTGCGCAAGACACATGGCAATGCTCCAAGGTCAATGTCACAACTGGTAATTGAAGAGTAATTTCATATGGTCTGTATATCTGGTAAAGTTCGTGTCACAGCTTTTACATGCATTGTGGGATTCCAAACAAATTTGCTCCAAAACCACAAAAAAATATGTTACGTTGTATGAATAAGCTTTTATAATATTTTTATTTCATGTATAACAACACACGTACATGCTTTTTTTCTCATTAAAATACCGTATTTAAAGAGCCAATACGCTTAAGATTTCCTTCTATTAGAATGAATGATTGTGTATTATATAACAAAGAAAGGCTTAATATGATTTCACTTATTATTCAATATATCTATCAGATTATACATAATAATCAAACTTGTAAACATATTTACCTTTTCTCTATATTTACGTCTTTATGCACATTATTTTTTCGAAGTTTACGTCTTCAAGTACATTATAGAATAACGGGCTTGAAATGTCCAGTCAATTGAACGGGTCTAAGTGTCTTAGGGGTCTATGTGTCATGGGTCGAGATGTCTTAGGGGTCGAGGTGTCAATGGGTCGAGATGTCATAGACTCAACATAATAAGTATGTGAAGAAAATGTGTTGTTTATAAGTTACATATCAGCACCTTCAGAGTGGAGTCGTACTTGAAGTTCAAATGTCAAACCCTGTTGAGTTTATAACTTTGTAATAATTTGATTAATTAACGATATTTAACGTTTGTTTTCACCACTGCTAGACTATGTGCTGCATGCAAGAATTATGTTCGCATTTTTAATGTTACAGTGAAGGTCGTTAGAGGGGGTTAAGGTCAAATCCGTTTGCCTAACAATTGTCATTTCGTGAATGGATTGTCAAATTTGTTTGCATACGTCTTCCTTTTGGTGTGTTATGTGCACTGACAATTTGTTTTTTGTTTTTTGTTTTATTTTGTCGTTATTTGTTGTTGTTGTTGAATTGTGTCTTAAAATGTATTACTAATATATGCTTATGTATTGTCAAGACTTAATTCATCAATCTGTTATAGGTCATTTATTTGCATCAAATTTAAACAGGGTGCCATATTTCGTATATGGCACAATTTTGTTTCCTGTGATTTAACCAACCTTTTATACAAACAAATAAGTTTAACGCTTTACCTCATGAGCATATTGTAAAAAATGGCCGTTTTCATTGAAAAGCCTCCTGCTACAAGTTCAAACTGCAAGTTAACTATTAAAAATGCTTCAATACTGATGAAACTTGGCACACATGTTAACTGGACAATGGCCTCTGTAACAGCATGCTCAATCCTAAATTTCCTGCTACCATGGCAATGGGTGGACGTCAAAAAATTGCCAAAAATCACTATTTTGCATTGTTTTTTCCATCAAAACAGTTTTAAAGAAGTGCCTGGCACATGTTCAAAATTTCCTTGGCGATGAGGGAGACTGCCGCTTCCACCAAACCCCCCAAAAAGAAGGGGGCACATCCCCCTTCTGGTAACCCTTTGATGTACCTTTTAGATGGGGGCGGCGCCCAAAAAGTTATCACTTTTTAACATCATTTCTCAAACGAAAAATGGTGTTTGGGGCCTAAATAAGATAGTTCTTCACTGTTTGAGGCTTAACGTCTATATGAGGTAAATGGTTAAGAAAAAAAAGATGAAAACCCTGGAATTACCCAAAATCTAGTTTTCCCATGTAAACACGTGGCCTTTTACCTAATTTTGGTAAAAACTTGTTGTTTTGTAGTATTTTTAATCACTTTTTTAAACAACAATTCTCAAACGTAAAACAGTGTTTTGGGCCTAAATAAGGAAGTTTTTAACTGTTTGAGGCCACAAAGGGAGAGGGGGTCAAAAAGCAGTCAAAACAAGTCTATGTGAGGTAAACGGTTAAATTCTGGGAATGACACTTAGTGTACAAATTTCAAAAAGGATTAAGTCGGACAGCTTTGAAGAAACTGGTCTCCGATTCACCCACAAGTGCCCATATTTATATGGAACATATTAGCTCAGGTATATTGTATATTCGTAAACAGGAAACAATAAGAAATTGCACGGTGTTCAACGTGCTGTATGTTATAAGGATCTTTCACCAGCTGCCAGTACAGGTGGGAATATCTAGCTCAAGGAAACAGTTAACGGCTGTAACGAGGCTCAGCCGAGTTTCCGCTAAACAGTTACCCGAGAATTAGCTATTCCTATCTTTGACGACAACTTATGTCTTGTATTTTTTCTTGCATATTAGATATAAAACAAATTTTGGTAAAAAAATACCATTATTATTTTCATGAAGCACGTTTCTCTTATAATAGCGTATGAATTCACTTCATTGGATAACTTACCGCTATCATAAATTACGGAAATATTTTACTAAATTTTACAATCGTAACTTTGATTTAATTTCTAAATTCAATAGTGATTAAAAAACTCTTCTGCGACAAGGGATTAGCCAGCCTGGTTTTTATTACGATGTGGTTTACAAACTTCGTAAGATTTTGGGTCATGGTAATTTTTCTGCTGTTTTTACTAAAATCATTTAACGTTTTATTAAAAGAGGTTATGACCCTACTATTTTAAGACATACTGCATGTTTAGTGTTCAACCCTTTTACAGTTGGACACTACGCTTTCCTCTTTTGATTGCATCTGACAGACCAAGTGGGAGACTTTATGATGGATAGTTCGTAAAGCCCTTTGGGACTGAATTATCTTAATGTTCGTCTTCTGTCTTGCTTCGTCGGGCCCTTGTAGGTGATTTTCTTGTTGCTCTGTCTTCCTTTAGGACATTGAGTGCTTTTGTTATGGTCATTGGGTTTACTTTTATATGTTTCTACATGATCATTTTAGTGTTTTACTTATTTAACCTTTTGTAACCATGACAACTGTTAGAATTTCACTTGGCGGGGATTCATTTTATTTACAATGTCTCGTTTATAGGAACATTGTGGGGCTAAGAGCGAGGTTTGGTGCACCATTAACCGGTTTAAACTCCCCAGCAGTCATTAATATGATGCTGACCGTTCCAAGGCGGCGCCCCACTGTGTTCCTCAGATGTATGTTTATGTTGTTTCATACTGTTTTGCTTGTGTCCCTTGTTGTTTTCTCGTCTACTGTAAGTATCTTCCCATTGCTTCTAGTTTTAATTTCTTTAATTAACCCCAACCCCCTCCCTTTCCCCGGTCTCCTGTCCCCTTCCCCTTTGTGGGCCTATTATTATTTTCTTTGAATTCCTAATCAGTTATAAATTATTTATCATTTAATGATTAACCTGTCTTTGCCTTGTCCTTTTTTTTTGTTTGGGGTCCGCCTGGGCTCCTTGCCGTTGGTTCTCGCTGGGTCATATGGGGGTTGCGTTCATTGAACGCCGCCTTTCCTTGTTGATCTTGTTTATCATATTTTACATCCCGATAACGCTTTGCACAATTTCGTTGATGATTATACTCTGGAAAGATCTATTCAATAGTATTCGAATGGTATACACACGTGACTTTAGAGAATATTGAAGACATGAAAGCTGAGTACTAATATGAAATTCCGACTGGCACAGAGTCCGTCAGACTGCTGAATCCGGCAGGCGCAAGACTAAAACATGAAAATCAAATATCTCAACAGCCACGAAAATACTTGAAATAGATGGCAGAAACACGATTTGTGATATTGCTCAAGCTGTTGTATAATGTTATCGTAACTAATACTTATGTTGAATTTTAGGCATGACTTGTCTGAAATATATTATTTTGTTTGTGTGTGTTTTTTTATCACGAATGGCTGGCATCGCGTGACAACAAAAAAGCCTAAAGTATTGTTACAACAGCCGTGTAGAAAATCTGGACAGCTGCCACATAACACTTGACACCTGTTTTGTAAAGTGTAAAGATCTGGGCGAAGTGTGATCACTCGGTACATTAATCACAACATAATATGCAGACTCATTTAGATTGAGTCTGGAGATAAAGGATAATGAAAAAAGCAACCTCCTGAACGTCCCTAGCACAGGGTGGAGCGGTTACTAAATTTTCAACACTTAAAAGTATTGGAATCAACGATCTCGAAAGAATAGAAATATAATACTGAATGAAGTACGGGCAACATTTCTACAGTTGCCATACAGCACTTGACATCTGCTGCTGTGAAGTTTTAAAATGTGGACAAAATGTGATCCCTTTGAAGCATTAATCACCACAAAATTACATGAAAATTTCAGACTCGGTTTGATTAGGTCTGTACATGAGGGATACTAGTAATGAAAAAGTGCAACATCCCTCTTGCCCCTAGCAATGGCTTGAGCTATACTTAATTTTCTAGACTTTAGTTTTGAAATCAATTAAACTAAAGGACAGGAAAAATATAACAACACTGAATGAAGTACGGACAATGTTTTACAACTGCCACATAACACTTGACACCTATTGTTGTGAAATGTTAAAATGTAGACAAAATGTGATCAATAACAACAACATTACATGAAAATTGCAGTTTCGGTAGGATTGAGTCTTTTCATGACGAACTGAACACAAAATACCAAATCTATATATGTTACGTCTGCTAAAGTGTAGAATTATTTAAACCTATCAACGCAGGAATGTCACCCTGACAAAAATAATGTTCAAAGAGTTTAAGTAAATATTTGCAATAACTTCAGTTTAAAGATAGCGTTCCCTTCAATCGAGTCTAACTTACACGACAGGCACATAAACGTCCACAATTTTGTACAAAACTCGCACTTGTTAAGATTTTGATTTTATTATGAAAAATTAGTACCACATTCGATATTCTTTTTCATTTCTCTTATTCTCATACCGTGACGAAACTACAAAACAAGTTTACCCTTTTTTATTTCATGCTTTCCAGTGTTTTATTGTAATATATCAGGTGATTATATTCTGATAAACCACTAGTGAAATTTATAAAATATAATTTTCACTGTAGCCGGACTATATCTGAATGCGCATGAAAAGAAAATCAAACTAAATGGAATAACAGGCAGAAAAAATGCCGTCATACGTAAATTTTGCTTCTTAAGGAAAAGAAAGTTGATGTCACCATACATCATGTTAAAAATGTAACAAAATTAGAGAAATTTAACAGAAATATTTTTCAAAATTGATGATATGACGTCATGATGTGATGACGTCACACATGAGAATGCGCGACGTTACGCGGCAAAATCAGTAAAAATACTTAAAATCACTAAAAAAGCATGAAATAAAAAAGAAAATTTATTTGTTTTACATATAAGATTGAAATATATTTCATTCGTGAACACCAGCTATTATATTTTCACCCGTGGCTACGCCACTTGTGAAAATATTGCATCTGGTGTTCACTCAGTGAAATTATATTTCAATCTTACATGCAAAACAAACAAATATCCTATATTTAATGTATTTAAGCAAGCATGGAACCGTCTGTCAAAACCTCTTCGAGCAAACTGAAGTAATTTTGTTCTTAAAGTACGGTCAAAAATAATAACGATATATACCTATCTATTGCATTGTTTAAGTCTACCAACAAGACGGTATGTGGATAACGCTACATATATAGTATAAGACATGTTCATTTAAGCGATAAGCGCCGGAGAAGAGTAATTTGCCTTATCGGATGCGACGTAAATGGGGAATTATACTAAACGGACTGCTAACCGATATTTAAATTCGTAAATACTGATCGTTCAATTATGATTATAACATAAAAACACTTGTCTTATGTATTCATAAATTCCATATCAAGACAATAAAAAATACAAAAACAACAAAGATTAAGATTAAATCTTGCTACGGGGTAAAACAGCGGAATTTCAAAGTGAGTATGTGTATAAGATTTTCGCTTGTGCCTGGATAAATAAGTTGTAACTAAATCTAATTTTTATATCTTATAAACACCCACACACACTCAAATTGCGAAATATAAATGGTCATTTTCTAGTTTTCTGGGTGATTTTTAGAAAAAATTTAGAAAATCCCGGCGATTTTGTGACAAACATGAAAATAAGATTGTCAAAGTTTTTTTTTTTTGAATGATTGTTTTTTTTTTTAAGTTGTAGAAGAATGCATTATCTCCAGACTTATTGATTCGTTTTCAGTATGCAATATAAAAATCTTTTAAAGTACCAGTAAATGATAAATTTTAAAAACATTCCTGAAAGAACGAAAAACTGCGGCAATAACTTTTATAACTCTAGATTCGCTACAGACGATAATAAGATAATTTTGATATAACAAATATATGCAAATGATTATGAAAATAAAATAACTGTTCAAAGTTATGTATTTTATAAAACAAAAGTTTTGTATATATAAGCGCCTCAGAGCCGGTACGGTAACATATTAATCAATGGGGTGCATATGTCGTATATACAAGCGGCACTTGCCTGTATATATTATAAATCACCAGGGTTATAATATTACATCAGATTACGTCACTTATGTCCGTTGTCAAAATATTTATGTCCGGACTTTCTAGGTCATCAGTTATTGATTTGATATTCCAGAATGACGATACCGACTGGCTTTAATTAAGTACATGTAGTGAAATATGTAAAATAAAAATTAAGTTAATAAATAATTTTTGTGTACGTTTTTCACCACTTATTTTTCAGTGATAATTTTAATATTTGATCAGCAAAATATGACGCAGAATATGAATTACATAAAAATATCAAGTTAAAAATATCACTTTACCAGCTTTCATAAAATATGTTATGTATTCTATTGGCGTGATCAGAGACTTTTATTACACATTTCAATCTGCCCATCTTACAAGAGTTAGGATTAAAATCTTTATCCTTAAAAAATTAAACCTTATTAAATCCTTATCAATGTACATAATCGTATCGGCAAATATTCGTCAATGACGACATCTTGAATCCGGTCTTAATTGAAAGGGTTTATTTTTAAACGAACGATATTGCTGCTCGATATTGTTAAAAGACCACGATGGTTTTTTACATTAATATACGAAGTTGTCAAACAGCATGTAGTATGTACTTTATTTGATAAGCCAATCTGTAAAAATCTGAAATTTTGGGAATTTCCTTTTACATCGAAGTTCGTAAGCTTATTAAAGCATTGTTTCACGAAAAATAAAAGGTAATATTTGTCAATTTATATGAAATTAAACATACTGAACGTTGTTTATTTCTCCGAGGGATGCTGTTTCAGAAATATAGTCTGTTTTTAATTTAAAAAAAGTTCTGTTTAAGAACTGTATTTCAACTGAAATGTAATGCAGGAAAGCAATAAAACATTAAAAGAAGTATATTTTAGTCATCCTCGGTAACCAAAAGGCACTTGTTACGTTCACTAAATTTGCAGCCCTTGGAAATTCTTGACATGAATCATTTATATGAAGAAATGATATAACCGGATAAAACATTAAAAAAACCCATCAAAATCTGTAAACCAAGCGTAATAAAACGTGTTCGTCGCCTAATTTAAAATGCCAGGCTTCATATAGGAACTTGCTTTATTTCAAACTCGGTATTGACGTACTCAAACACTTGTAACAGAACATTCTTTTTGCTTTTTAGCTCACCTGAGCACAACGTGTTAATGGAGAGCTATTGAGATCCCCCACCGTCCGTCGTCATTAATCACTTTAAAAACATCCTCTCTGAAAGGAATGTCTTGTGCAGCCGTATCTTCAGAGGATATGTGTTTTTAGTAAACAGACTTTACAGGAATGATCTTTGGGTTGTCCCTTTTCAAAGTTGTTCAAATGGTTCCAATTTTTGTGCATAAGTAGGTAACTGGGCTAGAAAAGGAGTTTCAAAAAGGCAAATTTAAAGGCACCTCTTGTATAAAAGTAAAAGGCACAGAGCTTTGATATTTGGTATACAATATCATCTACCTGTAGGTCCAGTACGGAAGTTGTTTAAATTTTGTCTTCTTTTCAAAATTTGTCATTGGATTACCATATATGTATATAGTGAGAACTTAAAAATTCTATTCCGTGAATTTTACAAATTCTAGAGTTTAGATATATTGTATGAAACATTGTTTAGTGGGCTTCTACAAAGATTGTTCAAAAAATAGTCCTGGGGTCAAAATTGATTTTCATTATGTACATTGGAAAAATAAAACTCTTCTTATCTGAAGGAAACAGGCTTAGAGCTTGGTATTTGGTATATAATATAATCTGTCGGTCTGTTACCAAAGTTGTTCAAATTTTGTCATAAGTGTTAACAATTGGCCCGACCACGGGGTCATAGCTGTTCCTATTATGAATATGGTAAACACTAAAAAAAATTTACTCGGAATTGACAAAGGTTAGTGGTTAGATATTTGGTTTAACACATTGTGTAGTGTACCTCTCTATCAAAACTTTTTTTCTAATTAAAGCCCCGGGGTCACAATTGGGCCCGCCCTGCGTAATTGAATTCCTTAATGTACATAAAGTAAAACATTCAAAAAGATCTTTTTGTGTAAAGGTACAAGGCTAAGAGTTTTGTAATTGGTTTATAATAGTAGATAGCAGGATCTTAGATAAACGGTATGAATTATTGTCTGATGGAACTGTAGAAAGATTGTTTGAATTAAACCATTGGGTCAAATTTTGCCCTACCTAAGAGGACACAGTGACCTACTTCCCTGTCCTTTTATGTATAGCAATTAAATTTAGACCATGTGCGCATTTCAAGTAGTATTGTAAATTGTATTTTAATATCAGCTGGCCTAAATTTTTACAGGTGACCTACCCCCTTGTCCTTTGATGTACAGCTTTGAAATTTGGACCATGTGCACAGCTTTAGATGAAATGTGAACTTTGATATCAGCTGACCTAGATTTTGATAATGTGACCGTTTTTGTCCTTTGATGGACAGCTATGAAATTTCGACCATGTGCACAGATTATGTGTAAAATTTCAGTTGATATTAAATGACCTAGATATTGACGTAGTTACCTTCTTCCTTGTTTAGGATGTACCGTTCTCAAATAAGAACAATGTATATAGTATAATTAAAAAAATAGTTTGCATTAAGTTTGTTCAAGCTACCAACATGTTTCAATTTTGTTTGTTGTAATCGCTAGCTTTTACTGCTTTCACACAAACAACAGTCTATCCTCAGGTGAGCGCTTTTGGGCCAGTTGCCCTCATGTTTAAATGGTGTGAACAAATACATTTGTTATCAGGTGTCTTGTATGCAACCTTAACGTGATCAACAAACTGCATAAATAGTGTCACTGTCATTTATTAACTATTTTCAACTTAAGGTAGGAGGTATATTTCTTACTCTTGAGGAAGGGCATTTCATGGATGTTCAAGTCCTGCAAATCTTCTTCAACCGATTTATTTTCGGGTTATGAAATATTAAAGAAATCTACATTTGAAAAAATTGGTACAAAGTAATGCAACTTAAAGCCTTTTTTCTTGCCTGTTTATTATAAACCGCCATTAACCCTGCAGCAATAAATAAGAATTGTCGAATTCAATAGGAACAATTTTTTGTCGTACAATAATAATTGCATACAATTCTGGGGAAAGTGTGATTCTTCTGAAGCATTAATCACAACAAAATTAAATGAAAATTGCAGTTTAGGTTTACTTTAGTCCATACATGAATTATAATGTAAAAGTGCAATATCCCTCACACTCAGCACAAGCCTTAAGTGTACTCAACTTTCAACACTTTAAAGTGCTGAGATCATGATCCCGGAGGACCAGAAAAAATATAGCCACATTGAAGTAAAGTAAGGGGCAATTGGTGAAACAACTAAAAGTTCCAAGTAGAGAATTAAGTAAGACGTCATGAGGGGTAAACGAAACATTATCAGTCATCTGAAACATGAATACATTATATCGATATTGCCTGCCATAACTATATTTAACAATATCTGTCAGCATAGTTCTGTTGAATTATTTCAAAACATACATATAGATATCTATGGACAATATTTGTCCCAAGTTATATTAAAAATATCCTACATGCATGTAGAATTTTTTGTTTGTTTGTTTTGGGTTTTACGTCACATCGACACAGTATAGGTCATATCGCGACGTTCCAGCTTTACTGGTGGAGGAAGACCCCAGGTGCCCTTCCGTGCATTATTTCAGGCACGAACGGGCACCTGAGAAGAACCACCGACGTTCCGTAAGCTAGCAGGATAGCTTCCTCACAATGCATGTAGAAGAAGGTACGATAAGGACATATGTTTTGCACTGAACCCAAAGTGGGACCTTGATCTTTGAGCGGCGGGCTGTGTTTTGTGTGCATCACACCACCCCATCATGCTGAACATTTGCACCAAATTATTTTGTAATCCTTCATGAGTGAGCAAGAACGAACGCACGGACAGACGGATAACGCACATACACCGAACTATACGCCAAAAGTCACGACTAAGTCGAGCTTACCGCAGGCGAGCTCGACAAAAATGAAAAGAATGCGTAATTTATTTTGTCAATATAAATTTGTAATCAAATGTTCATGTGTAAACAAGTTTACCTACTACACACACTGGTAGATTTTCTGTACACTAAATTTCAGTTAAATTAGGCGTCATGGACTGACAGAATGAAGACAAAAACAGTTAAATGGGTAAAACCGTTCGCGCCGAATACATTAGGATGGAAAGGAGACAATTTTAAAAAATTCATTTCTCAAGATGTCAACCCTGAAAACTTCCTGGTAGTCGTAAGATGCCCCGTACTTCACTTCAGTGTTGTTATATTTTTCGGGTCCTTCGGGATCATTGATGTCAGCACTATTAAGTATTGAGAATTGAGTACCGCTCAGGCCGGTGCCAGAGATGTGAGGGATATTACACGTTTTCAGTATCATGTACAGACCCAATCAAATCGAGTCTGCAAATCGATTGTAATTTTGTTGTGATTAATGCTTCCAAGGGATCACTTTGATTCAAAAACTTTATGCTTCACAACAGAAGATGTCAAGTGCTTCGTGGCAGCTGTAAAAAGTTGCCCCGTACTTCACTGCAATGTTGTTATATTTTTCTGGTTCTTCGGGATCATTGATGCCAGGACTATTAAGTGTTGAGAACTGAGTACCGCTCAAGCCGGTGCTGGGGGCGTGAGTGATGGTGCACGTTTTCAGCAGCCCTCATGTACAGACTCAATCAAACTTTATCTGCAATTCTCTCGTAATTTTGTTGTGATTAAATTATAAATGCTTCCGAGGGATGAATTTGTTTCAATATTTTTTTTCCTGTTTGCGATGTTTTGCATGATAAATTAATGTTCCATGTGCTCCTCTTTCTTCCGCTTAGATGAGGCGTTCAATGGAAGTAATATTCATTGACAAATTTACTGACCATTTGTACAATGAAGAACAATACTGAAACTCGAAGATATACTTTATGTCGCATATAACTTGATATAGCTGCGTAAATACACGGACTTCTGTTCATTTCAAAGCGCACGGTATTTGTGCTAATTCTCTGCAATTTTTTGTTATAATTATAAATGCATTCGAGTAACAGAATTTGTTTCCAGGAGTTCTCTAAGCAACACAATTTTTCAGTGTCTGCCACAATTCAAAAAAATAATATTATTCTTCAGCTTTTTGAAAGTGGACAGAAAGATAACAAAAATGAATTTCGGCAGTGGATGCATACTTTAGATGTTTGAAATAGACACCATTCTCAAACAAGAGCACGCACCGCTAGGCGGAGCATTATATGCCCGAAAGTGCTTTTTTTAATAAGGATGAAGCATTTGTAAGACATTACATAAATTAAAAAGTATTACCTCCTTCAAACAGCAATCCTCCTATAAAGTTTGAATATTGTGTGCCAAATGGAACTAAAGTTATGCTCTGGAAACTGTTTTCAGTTTTGATGTAATAGTGACCTTGAACTTGACCTTGTGACCTAAAAATCAATAAGGATGTTCTACCCAATATGGACAATCATCCTGTGAAGTTTGAACACTATGGACCAAATAGAAATAAAGCTGTGTTATAGAAATTGTTTTCAGTTTTAAAGAAATACTTACCTTGACTTTTGACCTTGTGACCCCAAAATCAATATGGGTCTTTTACCCAATAGGACAATCATCCTATGAAGTTTGAATATTGTGAGTCAAATAGACCTCAAGTTATGCTCCGGAAACTGTTTTCAGATTTGAAGTAATAGTGACATTAGCCTTTGACCTTGTGACCCCAAAATCAATAGGGGTCTTCTACCCAATATGTACAATCATCCTATGAAGTTTGAATATTTTGGGCCACATGGAACTTAAGTTATGCTCCGGAAACTGTTTTCAGTTTTAAAGTAATAGTGACCTAGACCTTTGACCTTGTGACCCCAAAATCAATAGGGGTCTTTTTCCCAATATGGACAATAATCCCATGCAGTTTGAATATTGTGGGCCAAATAGATCTTTAATTATGCTCCGGAAACTGTTTTCAGTTTTAAAGTAATAGTGACCTTGACCTTTGACCTTGTGACCCCAAAATCAATAGGGTTCTTCTAACAAATATGGAAAATTATTCTATGAACTTTGATTATTGTGGGACACATGGAACTTTAGTTATTCTCCGGAAACTGTTTTTAGATTTAAAGTAATAATGACATTGACCTTTGAACTTGTGACCCCAAAATAAATGTCCAATATGGACAATCATCCTATGAAGTTTGAATATTGTGGGCAAAACGGAACTTAAGTTATGCTCCGGAAACTGTTTTCAGTTTTTAGGTGATAGTGACCTTGACCTTTGACCTTGTGACCCAAAAATCAATAGGTGTCTTTTACCCAATATGGACAATCATCTTATGAAGTATGAATATTGTTGGTCAAATGGAACTTAAGTTAATGTTCGGAAACCAAATTGCTAACGGACGGATAGATAGATAGACAGCCAGACAGGCGGATACCAGGGGGTATAACATAATATGCCCGAAATTCTTTCGGGCATATAAAAACTTAACAGTTACAAGTGTTGACCCAGTGACAGAACCTATTAAATGACCCTCGCCATTATTGTTTCCTAACACGCGGCTCAAAAATAATGTCGGATAAGTAGTCAATCATTTGCGGAGAAAATCAGAACTACTTTTATTCATGAAAGCTAGATAGGTGGAGATAGAACCAAGATATAACCAAATAAACTATTTTTAAAGTTTGAAATGGCAAGTTAGTAGATATCTACCATGATAGTACTTTTATTGTTCCAGCACACATTTACAAAAGTAAAACAAACAAGAAAATGCATTGGAAACACATTCATTTTATCACAAGTATATATTATATAAACTATCACTCTATGCTACAAAAGATGTGATATTTACAGCAAAATCATAATTGTATCTTAAAGTTATACAACAAAATGTTTCAATCAAAGATACAATATTTTATTACCTTATTTGAGCTGATTAAAGAGTAAAGAAGTGTAGTTACATTTTACTGACTTTGAAAGGTTATTTGCTTCAACTTTTTCAAACAATTGCTCCTTCATCAGGAGAATTTGACATACAACCATGTTCACTTTATATTACTTACTGTAACACATATGTATGAACTATTAGCAATCTTGATATCCAAAACAATTTTGTTTAAAACCAAAGTCGGTTTTAAAGTGACACAATAAAACTATCATCCCAGGGAAATGCTGATGGTTTCAGAATTTTACGAGGGATCATATCTTAACTGTTTCTCACAAACTATGTGTTTTTTTTTTCATTCTATTTCCCCGAAAAAAGTACCGAATTTTAAAAACCCAAAGTTTAAAAAAAGAACATGCATTTAACGATTTACAATGCACATGAACTCCAAAGTTCACTTTTATTTTAAAATTTTTAAATATATTTAATGTTTTTTTGTTATTATTATTTAAATAAAATATTAATGATTGTTCTAACTTCAGAGACAAAAACATATCATCCTGATCAGACAAATGGGAATTTAAACAAATGAAATGGAACCATCGGTAATATTTATCATAATGTTTGTATTTACATTTCTTTATAGATAACGCATAATATATAGTTGAAAAATAATTGTTATTACTTATTTTTGCCTTATTGATATGCTTGTTTTACTGATTTCTGAATTATCCAAACGGAATGTCATGGTATTTCCAAGTAAAAAAGCGGACAAAGTTGCACAAAATGAAATATCAAATCGAAATTTGAAATTAATTCATAGGAAAGCAAACCTCAAAAACTATTCTAATAATTGTTACAGAAGAGCTGTGATGTCACTAGAGGGCATGAACACTACCTTTCTCATTTATTATTACTTGAACAAGCTTCGCCCATCGCATTGAATGCCATAATTAAAAGGGAAGAGACAAAATGTGGAAAAAATATTGGTATTGTGCTAAATGAGAATAGAGATGCGTTTAAAATCCAGTACGAAACAGAGTTTCTTCAATTAATTCAAGAAGATGATGTCAATGACGACATTGATACGTGGGACACACTTCAATTATGTGCTGTGACATTAGTTTTGTTTAAATCTGATCTAACTGAACCAGAAGTTAAAGCCATTCAATGTATATATGATCAGAGGAAAGATATTGAGCAATACACCGAACGTGCCTCCCTAACATTCAATACATACAACGAGAAACAACATTTATTGCACGATCAATTGCTCGAGTTGATAACGCTCATAGACGACAAAGCTAATCTTGAGTGTAAACGTATGATGTTTTCATTTGAATCAAAATCAATGAAATTAAGCGAAACACAGATAGACCAACTAACACAGACAAATGATATCAAAACTCATATCAAAATTGCAATTGATGTAGATATCATTGGCGAAGTGAACCACCAAAAGTTCCAGTCCAATGGTAGGTATTTGTGTTACAGTATGAATTTAATTTTATTCATATGGCTATCTTGTATCCAAATACATTACTTCATGAACATGTTTGTATGCAAGTTTTCAAATAGTATTAATCTTTAGCTATAGCGATATAATTGATTTAGAAAACCAGGATCGAATATTAAATTAAGTGAGCATTCATGTGTGTATATTCTAAATTTCTATTAAGCATGAGTCAAACTGATACAATACATGGTCGGTCAAATGATATATAATACAATTATATGCTGTATGCAAAGTATAATCGTATTCAATTTGATAACAAGTAAAATGGTTTCCTTTGGTGAACATTTTAATGATATAAATTTATTTCATTTAACTATTTTCAACATTATTTGGGGGGGGTATAAATAAATGTTTGTAACAGGAATATAGTTGACAATAATCGAACAATATAGAAGAAGGTCTTTGGAAACTGCATGTGACCGTTGAAGACCGGAGAAGGTCGAACATAAAACAATTATTTCTTTTTAAGAAAATGATTAAATATGCCTACCATTTTATGAATAATTCCGAGCAAAAAATAAATAATGTAAACACACAAATTTACGCAGAAAATATCTCTTTTTATTATGGCAGATGCCACTACGAATATTTTCATTTTGCAGATTTTCAGTATAAACAATTTATTGTTTGTAAAATTTGAGATAGATATTAAAGAAACATTGATAATTTTCAAACACATCATTCAAGTTTTTTCCACCTTAACGGTAAAATAATTATA
Organism: Ruditapes philippinarum; assembly: GCF_026571515.1. Taxonomy (NCBI): domain Eukaryota; kingdom Metazoa; phylum Mollusca; class Bivalvia; order Venerida; family Veneridae; genus Ruditapes; species Ruditapes philippinarum. Next base: position 41,700 of record NW_026859280.1, read on the forward strand.
GAAAATTAGAAATATCACGTAATAGATTTTTGTTCTCAATTAGGTGTAATTCGGACTTATTCCCTACAAGTAAATCCGTAACGTACCGGCAAACGGTATTTAGCTGGGTTTTCGAAAAGGTCAATTAACCAATCATATACGGTTTACAGATCACATGCTCCTCCATGTACCGAAAACAGGTCACGTGCTCCTCCATGCCTCAAAAGTAAAACGCGTACCAATACCCTGCGGTCTCCAGACCGCAGGGAATGACACGAGCAGTATAACGCCTCGGGTAACAGTATTTTTACGAGGAAAGATAATTATACTGTTTCTCACAATACCATTTGTTATTTATTCTATTACCCCGAACGAATACTGCAATGATCAACTTCAACTAAAGCTACCTGTAACAAAATTGAACCAGGATTAAAAATAACTCAAATGTCCCTGCCTTACAAGTTGTAAAATGACTTAAAACGTTATAATTTCTTTCTTAAATTTTTTAAGTGAATGATGATTGAGGATATCTACCAGTCACAAACATACAATAAGCTGTGTTTCATTTCCATTTCGATACCATCCTACATCTGTCTACCACAACTGTCATGTTTCATTGATTAAATTCATTTTTTGCAGCTTTTATCATCTGCTCGTTCCATTTTGACAAATAGTTAATCCAATGCAATTACTTCCTAAGAAAACGAATTTTATTTATTTTTTTATTCAATAATTCAAACAAAAGACAATTAAGGAGCGAAATACTTTCAAGATTGAAACAACTAAAATTTCTGTCTTTCAATAGATTATTTGGTAATGGCCCTTTGTGGTGAATAATTGAAAAATAAGAGGTCGATTGGCTGCTATTTTTGTTTTAGAAAATAAACCAAGTGACCAGATTTTATACTCTTGAAATGTACTATTTCCTATGTAACAGTACACATTTCTTATTTATGTAGTTCACTTGCATTGACTGTATGAATAACTCCATACTTACAAAATAAAATTTCCAAAAAATGAGGGT
>NW_026859281.1:0-13685 GCF_026571515.1 Ruditapes philippinarum
GTATTATTTCAAGTAATTTAAAAATACTTATAATACTTATATACGTATAATGACGCATATGTATTTTTAGATTGTTCATCGTGTAATGCAAAGGAGTTGATGATACATTTGATATACATATCTACCGTTCAATTGCGATTGCAAAGGCATAAATAATTAGTCACTGTGAAGTATATTAAAACAGACGAAAAGGAAGACATATACAATAGTTTCTATTTATATTATTTACGTATCCTATTTAAGCAATGTATTAAGCGACTGCTATCTTATAGAATACACATTTACTTTAAAAAGTTCATACTAAAATTGCCGGCATTGAACCTTCTTCAGTTTATGAGGGCTAACCGCCGAAATATGTTAGAAGTTTGTACGAAAAGGCACATATTAATAATATTACCGCTATGGCAATTGAGCGGCCTTTTGTAATTACTTATTTTGTTAATGTTAGAACTTTTTCATGTATACAACAACAACAACAACAACAACAACAACATTTATTAAGCATTAAACACCTGAAAGGTGCATATAGCCAATATACGCGCGTTTGATTTTTATAATAATAATAATAATAATTAAAATTATTATTATTATTATTATTAGATGATATTGATCTTTCACATAATCTGTAAGGTGTAGCCTCCCTTCAATTCCGGCCAAAATGTCATAACATTAAAAAGGGAGATTACTTTGTACGTGTTAGGTTTGATATCTATTTTATAATGTTAGTATACTCAGTATATAGATGTCTTAAAAATTCCACGGTATGCAATACTGCTAAAATTTAAACATAACAAATGATTTTGAATCTTCCAAAACTTAATTCTTGAACACAGGATTTTCCCATGTTTCATATGATATTTGTCGGCGATCACCGCGGAGAACTTACTTTTAATATTTTAAGACGACGTTAAAAAAACAAAATAAAATAAATAAAGTGAAACTACTAAAAAATAATAAAATGGAAAAAAAGAAGAAGAAAAACATAAAAAATTGTACACACATAAAAAGTCGGTGTTCTTATGTCGAAGTTTTTTTTGGTATCCTTCAAAAACAGATAATAATAAGAATACGAATGATGCAGAGGTTAAAATGTTTATTTTCTGTTAAAAAAAAAACTTTAATACAAAAAACTACGGTGGCATAAAAGTGACATTTGCAAATTTTATTTTTTTTTTGTTTTTGAAACTTTTATTTTTTTGTTTAGCGCACATTTCTATTTTTTTTTTGTTTTTGAAACTTTTTTGTTTTTGTTTTTCGCACATTTTTTATTTTTTTTTGTTTTTGGAACTCTTTTTTTTTTTTTTTTTCGCACATTTTTTTTTTTTTTTTTTTTTGAAACTTTTTTTTTTTTTTTTTTTTTTTTTTTTTTTTTTTTTTTTTTTTTTTTTTTTGTATTTCGCACATTTTTTATTTTTTTTTTGTTTTTGAAACTTTTTTATTTTAGTTTTTCGTACATATTTATCAGCCAATCAAAACAGTTACACCTTATAGAAATAGTTATCTCCCATAGTATAAATTACGCCATTTCCTTGTTCACGATGGAGTCTCAAATCGAGGAATTTCTACGAAAGCGAGGCGTAGACTCTGCAACACTGGCACGAATGGCGGCGGATAAGGTAACTTGGATTTATTTTTTTTGGTTTTACGTCACACCGACACAGTATAGGTCATTCGGCGACGTTCCAGCTTTACTGGTGGAGTGCCCTTCCGTGCATTATTTCAGGCACGAACGGGCAAGGCAACTTGTTCCGAGGCATATGTTATTATAAATTATTTTAATTATATATAGTAATTGTGGTTTCTAAACCGTTGAGCCACACATAGTGATAAAAGGCAGCTACTCAATGTGACTTAAAAGTGCATAAATCAAATTTTTAAACAATCTTATTATTTAAATTTTGTATAGATAGACCTGATATATAAAAGCACAGAGCAAGGATGCATGATAGTCTAATTCATTAGACTCTTAAAGGCTTGTACACAACGTACAATCAAATGGGCAGACAGCCGTTCAACCGTCGACAACCGTGACGGTATATACATGTCAGCGCAGAAAACACAATTGACGGACAGTAAGTCCGTCAAGGCGCGTACGGACAGCTGTCGTTTTGATGCGAAAAAAATATATAAACATTCCAAATGTAGACAAACCTATTAAGCATACTAGTCATAACTAACATATGCATTCTTACACATAAGGAGATAAATTTAAGAAATAATATCAAGCGGTGTTTATTTGCTATTTAACACCGAATTGGAGTTTTGATGCGTAGGAGTTGACCACGAAGGCCGTAGGCCGAGGGGTTAATTTTTTCGCATCAATGTGTGTTGATTTCAGTAGCGGTGATGGTAAGACATTATAGTGACGGTGACTTAAGAATGGATAAATAGGTTAAAGGGCAAAGCAAAAACCATGGGCCTGAACCCAGGGTGTCAGAATAATCATACAGTTTCACTGTAGATATTTTGTTTTACAAAGAGTTAATGTTTTCCTACAGCGAGACACTGAAACGGATCAAATTTCAATGTAAACCTGTTGATATGTGTATGTAGAACTCTCTATCAAAATCGGTACAACAGAAAATATTTGAGTTTAGATCAGTTTAGGAGAGACACAGTACACACTGATAGTGTGTAGCGTTTATTATTATTTTTTTTTGTTTATAAGAGAATTTGTTGTTTTGAAGGGAGTTTTGTTGATTTGTTGAAGTTGGTTGAATTTTATTGTGGTGATCTTAATTGATCAGGGTTTATTGATTGTAATTAGTTGTTTTGGTTGTTGAGTTACATTTGTTTGTGAAGATATAATTGGTTGAATGTTTGGTCTTGTAAAGATTATATTAGTTGATGCTTTGTTTTGAGGATATATGTAAATATTGGGTGCTTTAGTTGAAGTTGTTTTCTGATGCTGATTAGATTGTGTGAAGTTGATATTGTTGGATGAATGTTTGTGGTTTATACTGTATCTTAGAGTTGTAAAAATATTCATTTTTATGTTCTTCATCTTGTGATGATTTTATTGTTTAGTTTGATCATAAGTTGTTTAGTCCTACGTAGGACTTTATAACTCCTACGTAGGACTATAACTCCTACGTAGGAGATAAAAAGCCTAATTATGTAGGACTTTTAAACTCCTACGTAGGACTTTTTAACTCCTACGTAGGACTTTTTAACTCCTACGAAGGACTTTATAACTCCTACGTAGGAGATAAAAAAAAGCCTAATTAGGAGTTTATAAGTCCTACGTATGACTTTTAAACTCCTACGTAGGATTTTTTTTTACTCCTACGTAGGACTTTTAAACTCCTACGTAGGACATTTTAACTCCTACGTAGGATTGTATAACTCCTACGTAGGACTTTATGACTTTATAAGAAATGCATACAGAATGCTTTGCAAATCTCAACATTCCGGACCGGTATATCGGCGATGGAACAAGACACTTACCCCCCCCCCCCCCCCCCCTCAAATCTTAAATATAGAGGACATTTCACCTTTGGTTCATACAGAATTTATTTAAGTTTGATTGTGTAGGAAGCTATAAGCTTATAGACACACTTTCGAATCCGTTCCTGGAACCAACCAGTACGTACTTAGCAATGAGTGTAAAGTTTCTTGCTCAAGGAAACAACGGCTTGCGCCTAACGGGGTTTGAACCCATGCGGCTAGCGATCATTAGGCTACTAGTCACACGGCCATGCCGCAACACTTCACCTTTTAATAAAGTGTCTCAGGTTTCTAGAGTGTACAGTGTCTTAGGGTGAGGTGTCTGTAAGCATTGGCGATGTATCCCGAAAAATTGCTTTACAGCTATTCGAAAAAAACTTACTCGACATCAAGCATATATATCAAAATTTTAAAAGGCTTTAATGATTACGATTTCAATACGAACTAGCTGAACAAAACGAGCAATTTATCCATTTTCGGCCGTTTCAAATGATTAAATCCTTATAGGGGGCAGGGGGGTAGTGAAGTGTCTTGTTCCTGCTCCGTAAAGTTTAAGAAGATAACGGTTTGCGGAGCATTATGCATGCATATGTTTAATAATGAATTACATTGTATATCCTACTTTGAACAAAGTTTAACCGATATATTTTGTGTATAATAAATATAACTAAACGTACATAATACAGAATCATCGTTTAATATATGCAGAGAATGACAAAATCATCTCTGGCTACAGACTAAAGGTATTTACTAAAGTGGCTTGCCACAATTACAACTTGACACATATGAGCCGCGCCATGACAAAACCAACATAGTGGGTTTGCGACCAGCATGGATCCAGACCAGCCTGCGCATCCGCGCAGTCTGATCAGGATCCATGCTATTCGCTATCAGTTTCTCTACTTGTAATAGGGTTTGTAAGCGAACAGCATGGATCCTGATCAGACTGCGCGGATGCGCAGGCTGGTCTGGATCCATGCTGGTCGCAAATGCACTATGTTGGTTTTGTCATGGCGCGGCTCATATAATTTATTTTCCTACATAATATGCTATCTTAAGTTATACTCTAGCATACATGTCCGTCGAACTCTGTGCTTTCAGTTCTTTGATATGTATACTACGTAGGAGTTATAAAGTCCTACGTAGGAGTTTAAAAGTCCTACGTAGGAGTTATAAAGTCCTAATTAGGCTTTTTTATCTCCTACGTAGGAGTTATAAAGTCCTACGTAGGAGTTACAAAGTCCTACGTAGGACTTATAAAGTCCTACGTAGGACTTATAAAGTCCTACGTAGGAGTTATAAAGTCCTACGTAGGACTTACAAAGTCCTACGTAGGAGTTACAAAGTCCTACGTAGGAGTTACAAACTCCTAATTAGGCTTTTTTATCTCCTACGTAGGAGTTATAAAGTCATACGTAGGACTTATAAAGTCCTACGTAGGAGTTATAAAGTCCTACGTTGGAGTTTAAAAGTCCTATGTAGGAGTTATAAACTCCTAATTAGGCTTTTTTATCTCCTACGTAGGAGTTATAAAGTCCTCCGTAGGAGTTACAAAGTCCTACGTAGGAGTTTTAAAGTCCTACGTAGGAGTTACAAACTCCTAATTAGGCTTTTTTTATCTCCTACGTAGGAGTTTATTTTTTTTATAGAACATTATGAATTGGCACTAGGACGCTTCCGTAGTTTAGAGCTTGGGCTGGCTAGGTGTCTAGTATTATTTAGTATAAAAGACGTATACGTGAAAAGATTTTCGTATAAGTGTTTGATAAATAATGTGTGTTTGTTTTAGGAGTAAATAATGATCAGAGTTCTTTGTTTTGGGTGTAAATAATAATCAGAGTTTGTTGTTTAAATGTATATATTGATTTGAGATAGAAAAAGATGAAAATACCTAAAAAAAATATGTTAACTAAACAATTACATGCTAGTTTTCCAACTGAGAATATTTCAATTTTATGTCAGGCGGTGCTGCCCAGCCCCCATATCTTGGAAATTGGTTCTAGTATTTATTACTAAATCTTTCCTTAGATTAAATAACATCAAGGCAGTCATTTCTCCTGACACAGGGGCTAGTTGGTTCCAAGTTTAAAAGGTTGTGTGGTTTATAACTGCAGCGTACACAATCTATATTTTTACAGATGTTTATATCTAAAATCAATGGCGTTTGTGACAATTTGAGGTAAAGGGCCACTAAGTAATTTTGCTAAGAAAGTAAATGGCCAAGAAACCGAGAATTATGTATCATTACATCCATACCTAAACAACAGTTTGGTCACAAATGATCCGGGCTACATGATTCAGGGTCTTATCGCAGTTTACTTTATATTGTGCAATCATGCATTGAAAATCAGAAATTGCATTTGTTATCAATACTGTTGTTTTTTTCAGATTGACCTTGAAGCCATCCTCGTGATTAAGGATGAAGATCTGAAATCATACCTCCCGGCATATGGCGATAGAGTTGCACTGATGGCATTTGCCAGGGTATTAAAAAAGCAAGAGGACAATGCTAAGTCAGGCTCTGGTAAGTAGTGGTGTGTCCTACTTTGATGCCTTCGAACTTGTCATTCATAAAACTTATAATGGACAGCATACTTTTAAAAAAGAGGGCCATTCAACAGATAGAGGCGAGGTCACGTTGATATTTAACTTTACAAAAGTCACCGGCTTACATGTACCAGTGACCTATATCCGATGCAACATAGTTGCATATATCCTTCCTTGGAAAACAAAATAAATGTAAAGTGCAACTGCATGCATCATACAATGCCATGCTGGTAATTGTATTATGCATTTTAACCGATTAAATGTCAAAAGAAGGTTCTAAATAAACATAATATAGACCAAGAATTAGTATGCACCATACCGACGACACAAACATCAGCTATAACGACCGATTTAGACGTTTTTAAAGGAAGCTTTTATATTTGATTATTCTTAAACTTTGCATTGTACATGTAAACAAGAAGCATTTGTTCCCACTGTCTCCTGTTACTTAGCCCATCATCTTTCAAATTAAAACCGATGTTATGGGACGGCCTATTATGGTTCTAATATGGTAAACGTCTAAAACTGATATTGTTGCAAATAAAATCGTTTGCATGTTAAAATGTTTTCATAATTGTGATATTCCATAGATTTAGCGTAGTTTTTATTTCAATGTTTAGTAGCCCGCTAAATGTGTACGCATCAGGCAAACCTGTTTTATGCTACCACTCTGAAAGAGGAGGGGGCATTTAAGTTTGCCCTTGTGCGTCCTTCCATCCGTCCTTGTGTTTCCGTTCGTCCCAAAACTTGTGCCACGCATAACTCAAAATTTTTAAGAGCAGCCATTAAACTTTACAGCTGTATTGACCATGATTTGTAGTTGTGCGCCTGAAGTTTTGTTTCTGGCCACGCACATTAAGACGTAATGGCTCCTCAAATATTTCATTATGCATTAAACATGCAATCTTATGTCATGCATAGCTGTACAAGTATAAGAGCCACAGTCATGAATATTTACAGGTATGTTAACCATAATGTGTAGTTGTGGACCTGGGGTTTTGTTTCGGGCCACGCCCATTTAGACCAGAGTTATGGCCCCTTATATTTTATTCTAGTATAATACATAAGTGTTATTGCTAGTAATTTTTAATAATTTTAATAGACCAAATACCGTTGCTACGAAGAAGTCTCCATAGCAATCGCTAATATTAATTTTTGCGCGTTTTCTTGGCTGTGGAGAACAGTAAATACATAATAGTTTTGCAAATTCAATATATCATGTCTTGACGATGTTTCTTCTGTCCATTCACCATTATACCGTAAAAGTTTTTTTTGCATTTCTGCTATTTCTGCGTTCACCGCAGATTTAATCTATAGGCTGCAAGCTCTGTGGTATTTTCTGATCTTTGCAATCTAAATCGTACTGTATATCTGTATGTATTTTCCTGTACAAGTTTATTTTAATATACTATAATTCATTTCGCAGGGCACCAAGATGCAGCGACTGCGTTTAGATTTTTTAGTATAACAGTTTGAGTTTCAAACATACGGAATTTGCATGACTAGAGTTTCATCAAAAAATCATTTATGTTCATCACACTTTATGCATGTCGTGGCTACTTCCTTAAAAAAGACACTTAAAAATATATAAAAAAGCTGACTCGACTGGGAATTGAACTCCAAACCTCTCACACCCTAGCTAGACAAGCGCGTTACCCATGCACCACGGGGAAGTTATACGAAGAAAGCCTGAATAAAATCAAATATTTCTAAATTTAGAATTTCCATTTTAGGGTTTGTAATCATTATTAATTTCGAGGCATTTTAATCACGAAAAACCTGTTGTTTAACACTGATGTAAATAATTTAGCGAAAATATTCTAGCATGTATATATTTCACTACTCGACAGTCAGATTTATTTGTGTAATACGCTCTGAAGTATTCGGTAATCGACATCGCTAAAATAGCATTTTCATTGATTAAAATGATATTCATTCGCGTAATTTGTGATTGTGCATTTATTGACAATTTTATAAGCCAACTCTACTTTTAAACTTTGAATGCGTTGTAATTTGTTGGATACTTGTAACAAAATCTTTTACATCGGTAGTTTTAAGCTGTTTTGAGAACTACGTGTTATTAGGTTGGTCGTGAAGAGATTGAATATTAGCATAGTATTTCCTGATCTGCGATCAGAAAACACAAAAAACGCAGACAATTAAGCCTAAATGTATTATCGGAATATAATATTTCAACTACCGGTAATGTCTAACTACAGTATCTTACCATTATCATGTATAGTTATCGGCTTTTTACGTATAAGTAGTTTTTTGAATAAAAGACTATGAAAAATCGTTACTTTGCATGTTATTTTTGTTTAAATAAATATCATGTTGGCATGGCTTTCGTTCACTCTTAGCTTGCTAAATAGGTTTCAAAATTACGATTATAGTTTGACGAATATACTGGGTATTTTATTGGCTCAATACACTAGAAGGAAACGTTTATTATCCGAAAATATAAAGACCGATTGAACGTATATTAGAAAATGAGCATTTTGAATTATTTTCGAAAATCCGTGCCTGTGCCATCTGATATGGATGAAGGACTATCAGAAACTCTTGGGCCCAGTGTTTTAAAGGAAGTTAACGCAGAAATGAGAAAAATATCGGAATCCCTGGAACCACGGTCCAGCTATAAAAACCAAAAACAACAACTACAAAAAAACAACATATAAAGTTTACTCTCCGAAGGATAGAGGAGACTAACTAGCTGGTTAATTTTGTACAAATATCTTATAATAATTAAAACGCAGAAATAAGTATTTATACGGTAATATGACTGAATATTTCAAAACGTTTCAATGACAACTTAAGTCATTGGAGCACCGTTCTGGAAAAATACACATTTTCAAGATCAACATTTTCAGCACCTTTTTATCTCATGAAAACCTCATTTTTAATGCAAGCCTAACTACTGTTTTAAGAATTATTAACCACAACAAACATTACCTGCTTCGTGCTTAATTTATTGCAAAGAGAACACAGTGTGTACTATAATTACGACATTAAAAAAAAGCGTGGCCACGGTCAAAAAGTGCATGTTCTATAGCTGCTTTTCCAGGACACCATACAATGATTGCAAATTGATATTTGCAATTGCGATGAGTTAATATACACAACAATAACATGAATATATCCGTAAATGTATAAATAGGAAAGTTATGGGATAGTTCGCATTATATATTGAACGAACCTCGTAGAATGGGCAACAACAATTATGTTTAAGTCCTTCCATAACAATTATGTATGATATTTGATGATATTTCTGTACATTTTGATTGAACCTGTAAAAACATGTATTCGATGGTATAAAAGTAATCTTAAGGACGTTTTAAGAACAGTTTTAATTTTGCCTATATGTCTATATGAAAACTCCCGAAAAACGTATTTTTCTTTATAAAATTGCATTTAAGAAAATAAAAGCGAGTTTAAACGACAGCTTTCATTGACTCTTACTATTTTTAAGAGTCTGCCTCTCATTTCAATATGTTTCGGACACATACTAAATTCGTCTCTCTGCCAAGTATCATATATATTACTCGGTGTGGTTTATTAACCGGAAATAATTATGTAACAGGACTCCGTCAGACATGCATTACGTTACGTTACAGTTTTGTCCGCTAATTATGTGATGCCTCATAACAGTTATGCATTTCATTTAAGTACAAAAAAAACTTTGCACTGTTAAAAGATTACATTCGGACCTCATGCACTTTGAACTGTCCAAAGATTGTTAATACACCGATGAAATGCATCAACATGCAGTTCATTTCTTAGATAAAATACGTTTTTATAGGTTTGTCTGCATGTTTCAGGGACAGTATCAGGACTTGGTGCATCAAGAAATCTTAGAATGCGCGGAGCTCTACCAGGCAACAGGTATGCACAACGGAAGAAGAAGCGGATTGATATAGGGTGGCTAAATTGTACCCCTTACGGTTGTTACCGACAAGTCCGGTCGCCTAGTGGTGGTGGTACACGGACACTTTACCTGGATAAAGACTGTTCGATGGCCGATGTAAAAACTATCGCTGTAAACCAATTTTTTCCTGGGGGGAAATCAAAACTTGGACACGTGGCAGAGTTTGACATAGAATTATGTGACTTTAAAGGGGATCATTTAGAACCAACCTCAACATTAGAATACATATACAAATCCACTAATTTGAAAATAGTCAAGGTGCATTTATACACAAAAAAGAACGAAACAAATATTTCATCTGTTGCCTCAGCTACTACGCAGATTGGAACACAAAGGTCAACTGATGTCCAAACTACTACGCAGATTGGAACACAAAGGTCAACTGATGTCCAAGCAACTGCGCAGATTGGAACACAAAGTTCAACTGATGTCCAACCCACTGCGCAGATTGGAACACAAAGGTCAACTGATGTCCAAGCTACTGCGCAAATTGGAACACAAAGGTCAACTGATGTCCAAGCTTCTGCGCAAATTGGAACACAAAGGTCAACTGATGTCCAAGCTACTGCGCAGATTGGAACACAAAGGTCAACTGATGTCCAACCCACTGCGCAGATTGGAACACATACGCCAGCTGATGCCAGTACTACAACACTTCAGCCGGATCCTGGAAGCCCAGATCTCGAGGTACATAGAATATATTTTCTTTGGGAATAAGATACCCAGGACATGTAACCAATATCCCTTTTTAACCCTTTTAATTTTAATGCGCACTTTATGGCCATCTCAAACATATAATCATAGCATTTACAGAAATCATTTCTTGTTTAAAACTGGCAATTCCCCTATTTCTTTCGTATCAACGGTATTGGGAATGACAATCTGATTAAAAACTGCATCTACATTTAGTAAAAATGTATACAATGTACTTTTTATCCCCCGCCGAAAAGGCGGTGGGGGATATAAAAAGTCTCCATCCGTCCGTCCTTCTGTCCGTTCGTCATTCTGTCCGACATTTTTTGTCCGGAGCATATCTCAAAAAGTATTTGAGCTATCTACTTAAAACTTTATAGGTGGATAGATCATATTCAGGAGGATTGCAGCGCACAAGAATGATAAGAATAATTTTCCAGTTATTGTCCTTTGTTATTTTTCAAACTTTACTTTTGTTCAGAACATAACACAAAAAACGTTTAAGCTATCAACATGAAACTTCATAGGTGGATAGATCTCACCCGGGAGATGTGCAGTGCACAACAATGATAACTCTACCTTTCATAATTTTTGAGTTATTGCCCTTTGTTATTTTTCATATTTATGTTTTCTTCTGAGTGGAGCATAACTCAAAAGTAATGAGATAATAGCATGAAACTTCATAGGCATATTTATTTTATTAAGGAGGAATGCTGTGTGCAAGAATGATAACTCTACCCTTTATAAATTTTAAGTTATTGCCATTTGTTATTTTTCATACTTTTTGTACGGAGTTTATCTCAAAAAGTGTTAGAGGTATCAATTTGAAACTTCAGGTTGGTAGATCTCATTGAGGAGGAGTGCAGCACACAAGAATGATAACCTACCCTGCATTATTTTTTAGTTATTGCCCTTTTTTATTTTCAGCCTTCAGTATTCACATACGTTTCATATCTGTAATCACTTCAGCCATTAGTTTTCATTACCAAAAGACCTCTTAGAAATTGAATTATTCTGCTCTACTACATGTACATTCCTCCAATGAGCAAACACATTCGGTTGGGGATGGCCATGTTAACAGTTAACATTGCTCTTGTTTATTTTAAGGTTACTTTTCATCCACGGCATATCAGCCGGTTGTCGAAAACACGTGCTGCTGTCCAACCAAGTTTAAGTATATGTTCTTGGAGAGGAAGGTAAGTTTTGAATTATCGTTATCATCAGTAAAAGCCTCCCACACATTAGCGAATAGGCCACTGACGCCAACCAACAAATAATGTTCATCTAGCAAAACGCCAAAATGAGAATTTTTTTAGAAGATAGTTTCTGTCTTTTTATTAACAGGGCATTATTCTTCTAAAGTTTAAAACCAGTAGTCGTTGCATATCGTCAGCGTGAGTCGTCAGGTCAAACGATTGACATAGAGTGATGGCCCCTGATCATGACTAGTTATGCACAATTTTTGGTACCTGTTGACTGGATTTCAGCATGTTTCTGTGCTCAGTGTATTTTCTCAGCGATTTTAATCTACATGTATATCAATAACGCATTGAATGTGTAATTGCTGCAGTTACCAGTAACTAGTTACTAGTAACCAGTATTTTACAGGAGATATCAATTGAAAATTTTGATTGTGATTTTACTGTAGTTACTGTAATTGACCAAGTTCATAAAACTATGCTTCAGTGAAGTCGAGCTATAAAACCTTTAATATATAATTCTGTATATTTTTGATTAAAAGTTTGTTTGAATCAAGAAGAGAAGCGAAAAATGGGGGAAATGAGTAAGCAATTCAGTGACATTTTTACGAAGATTTTTTTAAGCCCAAGGGCATATAGTAATTGAACCGTCCGTCCGTCCGTCTGTCTGTAGAACGGCAAGTTTGATTTATCTGAAAATTCTCCTAATTACTTATAATTTAATGATATCTTACATATTTGGTAGGTGGATACCTTGAATGGTCCTCTCATTTTTGAGGAGTTATTTTTGAGTTGATGTATTTCATGTTTAATGAAAACCTGCGAAAGAAGGTCCTCCTTTATTGGGTATTGTAAGGGGTAATTTGTGTCAAGGTCAAGGTCACCAATGTCAAAAGTAAGATTTTCTCATTTTACAGGTGTATTAACATTATTCTATTGATAGATGCCATACAGCCTTTATTTATTGACAAATGTATTTCATATTTGGTAGGAAGATGGCATGGTATTCTTCCTTTTGATTGAGGAAGATATCAGTGAGTCAAAGTCACTTGTGCTCAAAATAGATTTTCAGCCTTTATTTATTGACATAATTTGACTAATGTTTTTCATATAACTTGCATCCTTATGATTGAGTTGGGGTCTGTTGGAACAAGCTCACCAGTGCTGAAATTTATTTACAGTTTTTAATACAGCCTTTGTATTTTGTTACCAATGTCTCGTATGTACAAAGGACAAACCTTAGGTGGTCGTTTAAGTTTGAATGGAGTTTGTGGTCACTGGGTTCAAGGTAAAGTCTTGCATTTATATATATTTGGTAAAGTTGAAAAAAAATCAACACCATCACAAGTCATATGACTTGTCAACTTATATTTTTTACAATTACAAAACGCTATGACTTTGTCAAGTTACATAACTGTGTTTACAATTGTTTGGCAATTTTTCTGTCCATAACTGAGTGAATGGGTAAAGGTTTTTTTAAATGTTGTTACTGACAAGAATCTGAGTCGGGGGCATTTCTTGTTTAAATTCAAAATGTCTAAGAGGATATCCATTTAGGTTATCAACGGCAGAAATAAATCTGATTGATAGCAGCGATGACGAAGACATTCAAACAGCGATTGAGGCCAGTCTCAACGAAAATGTTGGAGTTTCAAGAACTACATCCGATTCAGAAGAGTAAGTAAAAAAGTAATGGTGTGTTTGTGTGTTTGAGTATGAAATAATGTATCTGCAATTGCAACGGTTAACACACTTCTGAAGGCATAACTTCAATAAGTGAAAGTATATCCTAGGGTATAAATAACTTGAAGACGCATGGGTCTAGGAACTTTAACGTTAATGTGAAAGTTGACATGTAGATAAGCCCTATTTTA
>NW_026859282.1:0-34317 GCF_026571515.1 Ruditapes philippinarum
CATTTCTTTTATCTTTCATGATGTTAATTATCTCTCCGTCTAGGGCCGAGGACCTGACCCCAATGTCCGCGATTCAAGCCCTAAGATCGGTTTCGTTTTATATATTTATTTTTGCATCAATATAGTTTTTTTTTTAAAATAGGTTCAATTCGTGTATGGATAAATCTATATGATATTTAAATATGTTATTATTACTTTTTTATTATAAACAATTCATTTACTTATACTACTTGATACGTTTTGATAATAAGATAAATTTTTTATTTCTTTGTTTTATCTTGTCATCTCTCCGTTTAGGGCCGAGCACCTGACCCTCAATGTGCGCGATTCAAGCCCTAAATCGTGTATACGAGTCAGCTCCGTATACTTCCGGGAGATATTATTTCTATTTATAACGTGATGATGTCATTCTTAAAAAAGAATTCAAAATGGCCGCCGCGCGTCTAATATTCAACACGACCGCCGTGCATGTGTAGTAAGGTCATTTCTTCTATGCAAATGAGTAACTATTTATAGAAAACAAAATGGCCGCCGCGCATGCGCAGTCTTGGGGCTAAAGAGGCGCATATACTACTGTTATACTTATGGTATACAGATGAAATATCATAAATTATCGGTTGAGTTCAAATTTCGCTTCAGACTACTTCTTCAAAAAGTCAAAGTTGCTGGTGGTGGTTTGTATCACCATTAGTGATAGCTCTAGTTTTTTGTAAATGTTGACACCATGCAATTTTTAGTGCTACAAAAGTAGCTTGACAGTGTATTATTCCTCATATCCGTTTCTGATATTTTCTTCTGTTTAAATCGGTCAGTTTACCGGTTGCATTTGTAACAAATTGATAGATCCCTATTTGAATAGTCACGAATATTGACATGTGCTCCTTTCTGAAACAAATATGCTGTGGTGAAACATTTACTCTTTCCCTAATATGAAATAGAGTCTTTAATTTTGAATATCATGAACAAGACGTTGAACATGAAACATTGACAGCTTAGTGTATAAACATAGTTTCTGATTTGTGTAAGTGTTTGTTCTTCTGAGTTTTTCACGGTTATTTGTAATATAAAATGAAGCTTGTGATATTTTATTCATTTTAAGCCTTTCCCTTTACTCCCACTAGAATTATGTTTTATATCTAAGAGACAATCATTTGTTTTTGTTACAGAATAGATCAAGTTATGAATGGGATTAACTTTTATTGATAAACAACAATTTACAGATATAACTTTCTAAGTTTATACAAATTGATGTTGTATCGTATACATTTGCGTTTTATTTCGGGGAAATAGCATGACTTTATAAAAGCTGAAAACTAATATTAACTTCTTTTCCTAAGAAGTCTACACAAAAACCTTTTCTTCTACATTTTGAAAGATATATTTGTATGTTAATTAATATTTTACACGAATGCCAAATGAATAAGTTTTCTTTTGGTTTGTTTAAAATATTTGGTACAGTTTGGTTTGGGGCACAGGTCTATACTAGTATATGACCCTTTTAATTTAGGGGTCGGAGGGTGAAAGTAAAAGGTCACATTGAACCTGTATATAAAAACAGTTTCCGATGAATAATCTGAAAGCTAATAGGCTTCGGCTTGCACACATCATAGAAACATTGCCTTTCTTAGATGACCCACTTCCGACCAATAAATTAACAACCCATTAATTTTCCCACCGGATGTTTGGTGTTGGCCAGTACATAATCCTAAACATTGATAAACTATAGAACAACAAGTTAGCGACGTCAGGGAAATCCTATGAAATAAAATAACGTAACTTAATTTTTGACCGAACTTGCCCGTTAATCTCACTGCCATTTGTTCTCCCGATAGATTGCTGAAGTCACTGGAATGTCACGGTCATCCGATAATATGTTATCCGCCCGCATAGCTCAATAGAAAAGGCGTTAGATTGTGATTCGGGCAACCAACCCTGAAGGTGGTGCAGGTCACCTTCGTTGTAGTGGATCATTAAATCCTTGCAACAATCATTCGCACTGTCCTCTGCTCTGGAATGAATAAGATATCGGTTCCTTGCAAAAGTAAACTCAACTTTTTAACTGCTTGATAGCCTGCCAAGCAACGTAACAGTGACAGAAGTGTGGTCTGGGGAATTGACAGTGTCTTACTGTCGTGATCCGGAGGGTAAAGTTCCATTACCACCACCACCGATAATATGTTGCAATGACGTGTTCTCTATTGTTCGCGCAAACATTGGTAACCAACAGCAATCACGCGTAAATGAGCATCATCTGACGATAGAAAAGTCTTAGTAAATATGCAGACTATTCTAATAAGCTTATTTATGTTTTGAACTGCAAATAGCATGTTGACATAATTACTCTCCGTGCCTTCCTGAACTTTTGTTTACCAGACTCAAAATGTCTTAATTAATAATGACACAACTATCGTGTTGCAATTCACTTAGATTTGTTCATAACGTGACAACTAGACAAACAAAACAGTTCATTATATATGTGTTTATGATTATTCTGACCTTCCTGGCGGTTAATTGCTTATATGCATGATTAAAATGAACTACTCTTCCAAACTAAGATTTTAAAATCATAAGAAGTATAAAACATTAAAAAAACTACACGTAAAAAACAATATTATCATCCGAAATGAAGATAAAATGGATCGACATACGCACTACAAGGTAAAATGCTGACGTCAGATTTGTTTAAGTATTAATGTATCGAAAAGAATGAAATATATTTTCACAAATACATCTTTCCTATATGTGAAAATTGAATGTTTCCAAATATGAAGATTATTTTACTTCAGTTATATACAAGCGGAGCATAACAAATTTATATACATTGTTTTATATAGTTAAGGCGTCATATTTTATGACAAAATTAAACTGTTATTAATTAATGAATTTTTTATTTCAAATAAAAATAATGAAAATCTACGTAAATGGTATTCAATAAAATTTAAGTAAAAACGCACAGTAACAAGGTTCTACATAATCAGATTTTCTGAATGTGTATTATTATAAACGGTAAAGGTTTTTATGAAAAAGTTGTTAATAAAGTTAATATTTTGATTTTTATAGTTTATTAGATTGCAATCCGGTTGTAAAAAACACTATATATAAATATACTATTTTTTTTTGTTTTTATATTGTTGATTAAACATTTATACAGATTAAATACAAGAGGTTGTTGATGCATAAAAAACGTGGCTACCACCCGATTCTACAATTCCTAGGTCAAGAATGATGGTTTGTCTGCGGAAAGAGCAGAGTTAAAACGTATGCACACCGACGAAAGTTTAAGGGTAACTGCAAAACACATAATGTTGGTACATAAATCCGTCAAGGCATAAAATTACCCACACAGGCAACACTTATATTCTGAGTGTCCTGTCAGTACCAAACATGTGAAACAGCAGCATAATTCTTTTGTGAATTTCCATTCTAAAAAAAGATTTCTCTGTTATTACTAGAAAATTCTGTCCGAAATGCTTCATCGATGTAAAAACAAATACCTACAGCATAATTAATGGGAAATTATTGACAATGATTTGCTGTGCTGCATTTTGTTTTATTGACCTTTGAACTTTATAATTATGTAAATATGATCAAGTGAACATTTATTGTAACTAATTTCCGGAAATATCGGAACAAGTGTAAGAAGGATAACTTTACTATAATGATAGAAAAAGTGCGCTAAGTTAAGGGAATGATAACTATAAATTGTAAACAGTAAATGAAAATGATTCAACTGTATCCTCGGTATTTTCATTTTTAACTCATGATCATTAGATGATAATGCACTTGCAGTTGAAAAGGATAGGATGCCGCTTGTAACGTTTTACGAATGACACACTTAAGTAACGAAGTGATAAATGACTTAATCAGATGTATATTGTTATGGAAGAACAATGAAAATGCATCTTTTCTGTCGATTAATATCTGACACGTATAAATTTAGGCAAAATGAACTGAATATAACATTCATTGCACTTGGGTATGTACAAAGCATGTTAAAAGTGACAACTATAAAACAAAGATATGAGAATAAGAATTGTTTAAGGATTTAACTTGTCGTTTAGAAAACAAACGCACCCTTTTTAATAGCATCATCAAATGGGCAGTAAAATATACGTCAGATGATCGAAAAATAAAATTTTGTTGTTAATGCTATATAACTCAAAGTTTCAAATCATTATTTAGTTTTGGAATATATCTGGCACATTCTTACACAACATTAGAAAGATATGAAAAGTCTCAAATAACTTACAAACTTTCATACTTGTATCTCTCTCACTCGATTATGATCAATCTTTTTCATATCTTATATTGCTACAATCCTCCTTGAGCAGCCTGCTTTTTTGACTACCGGAATGTCAAGAAAAGGCAATGCTGCAATTGAATAATCCCCTATCTTCAGCGGCTGTTTTGATATTTTTACGAGAACATCACAGAGTTTCTTTCCAACTGTCAGACAATGATTTTTTGGCTATGACAAAGTAAGGTTAGAAATATTTCAATATTCGCTCTATATCTTTTGGTATATTGCGCTACTAATGATGTTTTTATTTTTAATTCAATCGTTCAGATTGCCTCAAACTTTGTCATTAATGCAAATAGCTGTTTGTACCGCAAATGCATTACCTTGGTATAATGGTAAATCTATTCGATGATGAAGAAAATATTTATTTTTTAAAACCAACATACATTGGTGTTATTTTCAAATATTAAAATGTTAACATTATATTTTGAACAAAGACAAGATAGATAGTGTCTGTATAATAGGGTTTCAAAACAATCAAGGTATAGGCACAATCACCTGTACAATTTTTAAAGTAATCTGATATTAAAACACCGAATGTGTTTTATAAAGTACACTAAATGGAAACATATAGCTTAATTTTATCATGCGATTAATAGCTAGCAACAGACTTATAATAAACAACACTTACATTTTCAATTTCATATTTTATGTTCCAGAAGTTGTTAACCCTTTCCCTCATGAGCATATTGTGAAAAATGGCCGTTTTCACTAAAAAGCCTCCTGTTACAAGTTCAAACTGCTATGAAACTATGAAAAAATGCTTCAATACTAATCAAACGTGGCACAAATGTTGACTGGACCATTGCCTTTGTAACGACATGCTCAGTCTTAAATTTATTGTTACCATGGCAACGAGGGGACATCTCAAAATTGCCAAAAATTACTATTTTGCCTTGATTTTTTTCATTCAAAATTTATTTCAAAGTGCTGCAACTTCTCAAGGGATTGAGATAGAGTCAAAGGCTTTTCAGCGTTGGTTACACGTTACCTTATGATCGACCTGGGGTTATTTTTGGCCTCTCACAAGTCCAAAATTTTCTTGGCCCCCAAACAAAAGGGGGCACATCCCCCTTCTGGCAACCCCCTGATGTATCTTTTGGATGGGGGGCCGCGCCGAAAAAGTGCTTACTTTTTTTAGCAACATTTCTCAAACGAAAACATGTATTTGGGGTCATAATAGGACATTCTTTCACTATTTCAGGCCTAAAAAAGCGGGGGGGGGGGTCGAAAGTGCGTTGTTTTGCGTATATATGAGGTAAAGGGTTAACAAAAAATGATGAAAAACTTTGGAATCACCCAAAATCTAGGTTTTCCATGTTAACACGTGGTCTTTCACCTAATTTTGGTGAGAAATTGTTGTTTTGTAACATTTATAATTTTTTTAGTTAACAGACTATCTTCGAATAAACACGGAAATAACTAATTTCCCATCATCATTTTCATAAATCACCTTTATTGGCTTGTTAGAGATAATTATGAGTTTTCAAAATAGTTGGTTAAAATAGAAGGAAAACATATTAATAAAAGGAAACCTGTTTTACATTTGGTTTTGACATCAAAAATTAACAATTGCTATTCTAGTTAGCATTTCCCGTTTCCATTTGTAATTATATTCATTAATATTATGACATTTCTCCAGGTGAATAATGTATCTCTAACCATAAATTAGTTCTTTCTATTATAATTTAAGTTCATCATAGGTGAACAACACGCATTCACTTAATTTGTAATTATAACATTATTCTTTTTTTTACATTTTTTTTCAATTTTTGTTATTAAACTATTTAATTTTTGTGTTTGTGTTTGCTAGTTATAATCGATTGTTTTTATTCTGTTGGTTTTTCTTGTTTTAACTATATGATTTTATTGTTTGGCTTTTGCGTTTTAAAGTTGGGTATCCTCGTTTAAAACTATCTTATCTGACTTCTCGTGTTGATCTTTTTAGCTGTTTTGTTGGGTTTTCTCGTGTTAACTATTTTATTTTATTATATGATGTTTGCTATTCAATCTATTCTACATTTTCAACCGGTTCTCTATTCTGATGTATTACCTCTCACTTTTGTCGTGATGTATTCATTCTTACTGTTAATGCAAGTGAACCACGTGCTTAAGAAATTTGTACTGTTATAGGGCAACCGTACTTTCAAACATTATAAACTCTGGTTTATTTTCTAAATAAAATAAAATGGCTTCTTTTTTCGATTCATTCTTATTTTTGAAGTTCTCCACTATAATGCATCAACAGACTGACTATAAAAATTAAAAATAAAATTTAATTATTTGCACCCTGGAGTGCTGTTTGCTTGTAAAACATATTTTTGTTGACTAGTCAAAAACAAAAAGTAAACATCAGTTTTCAAAGGAAGTAATTGCAATAGGAATAATAATGTGTCAAATTAGAACATGTAGACGATTAAAGCATGCAACTAAGGATAATTCAACAATTTTATTGAGTAACACATTACAGACATGGTAGACAGACATGGGATATCATCGTTATTTTGTAAATGCACACTGTCAAAAACCATGCGAGGAATATTGAGGATACAGAAGGATAAGATTTCATAGATCACAACCGTATAAATTAGTTTGGGTTTTGTTTTCTTTATAAAACGCAGCGTTTTGAATGTTTATGACTGGTAGATATCATCATTTGCATAAAGAATTAAAGAACATTAACTTCTCAAGTAGGCATACACTTACAACTTGCAAGGTAAGGACTGTTCAGTTACTCTTGGTTTACTTTTGTTGCAGTAAGATTTAGTTGTCAATTTCAGACCGTCACAGTATATGTTCGGGGTAATAAAATAAACAACACATGGGTTAGTGAGTAACAGTAAAAATATCATCCCTCGTAAAAATACTCTTACCCTCGACGAACACCTCGAGTAAGAGTATTTTCCCCGGGAGTTAACTACAAACCCATGTGTTATTTTTAAAATGGTACGATTTAGATAAAGATGATATTTGATAAAGGATCTATTAAAGATCCTGTATCACATTTTTTATGGTTTGATATCATAAATATGATGCTCAAATTAAGATTTATTAATTTTGTAAGTTACAAAAAGCATTATTTTTAAAGACATTACCGAATTTAACATTTCGTGTAAATAAAGGGAGATAATAAAAAAATTATTTTCTATAAAGACTAAGTCAAAATTTTTAATAAGAAATGAATGCATATATTTTAATGATTAAATGTAATATGTACACATATTTGCAGTACATATTTTCGATGTTTGAAAATTGTTTTTATAAGCATAATTATATACATATATATAATTTCATTTAAGTGTGGTATGCAACCTCAATTACAACACACAGGATCTTTAATTTTAAATCTGAAGCGCCGTGCATTTCTTATCATTGCTATTATCTTGCGCATTTTAAGGAATAGATAAAGTCGATGCATCATATGTCATTGCAAATATTAAGTTTGATCAAATTAGGAGAACAGTGTTTTCCTATCCAATAATGGATGTGTATAAAGCTATATCTTGTGAAATATGTTATAAAAAAATGAAAACAGTAAACTTATGTTTTTTTATTGTAACATTTTGGTTGTTTGTTCAGTTTGTAACATATAATATATATAATTATGTAATTTAATATACATGTATAGTGTACATAAACATAATAAAGTGTTCAGAAACAAAATATTGCGCTGTTATATTAGTAGTTTTTGCGATGTTTTCACACAATGATTTTACCACATACGCTTTTTATAAAATACACTGACAAATTTCTGATATTCTCAGTAGTCTACAGTCATGTTTATCACAGTATAAACCTTAATTTTATGACAAACAGCAAATATATAGCTTTGTACGCTTGAACACTAGATACATGAAATTATTAACCTGGCATTTCTTTATCAGGTTAAATCGTTCACTATTATGAAATATGTTTGGTTCATACATGCAAAAGGCTGAATTGGCTTAGATTGCTATTCATTTGATTAAAATGTGTTTCTCAATATGTTTAATTTGCAAAAGAAACTAAGTGATAAAACCGATAAAAGTGATAAAAGATTTTAATTTAAAAAGCCCATGCTTTACAAACAAGTTCATAGAGTGCAATACATTTAATTGTAGGAATTGTGAAAAGCTGGCAATCTTAGATAGGCAAAATTAAGGAAAAATGATTTATTGTAAACATTGATCACGAAATATTTAGAGAATAAAGAACTCTCTGGAGTGATCACATAGCTTCTGATTTTAGTATCTTTGTCCGCGTTTCTGTTATTATCACGTTAACATTGAGTCTCAAAGGACAGCTGCCAAATTCTATTCTACAAAAGATTTGTTTTGTATCCCAGGATGCCGTTTATACATATAAATGTTTATGAACTAAAACATTCATAAACAATAAGTAAAATGCTGAAATTAAAAAAAATCTTAAAATGATAATTAATAAATTTGCTGTAATATGACATATCATAATTAAATAAACATTGATCATTATTCTTTCAATACATACTACTTCAAATACATGGTCAGAAAACTCTAAAACAAGATCGCCAATCCACATTGTCATTTTAGTTTCTAGTTTAGAATGTTTTCATGTTTCATATCTGTAAACCGTGCAGTTGATTGTTTTATAGATACTATGTAACAGTTTTAATAAGAGCTATGGGGAGTAGATTTACCACTACTGTCCGTATACAAGCTCGGTCACATTGATCATGCAACATTTGTTTCGTCTGTCAGATAAAAAAAACTGTTCATGAATAAGCTAGCATTTCTTGCTCCATGTCTATTTTGAGCAATATAATTGAAGGAAAATCCATATTTATAATATAAGTTCACATTGTCAATGTTTGCTTTCTGTTTTTACAGATACTAAATTAATCAATGAATGATTAGCGAAAGCAAATTGTGATCCCCAGCACTGTTAGAACCTTTAGAGCATTCACAACTATGTTCAAATCACAATCTTTATATGTTTCAAAGGAATTACAAAACTTCCATTTATATATTTTACAAGAATAACAAATATACGTCCAGTTTCTAACTAACAATTAGCAACTTACTGTTTTACCTTAATAGTATTCATGAGTCATATGAGTCAAAAGGAACAAGATAATTTTTCATTTTCGATAGGTAAATGATAATAAAAATTTCATTTTAAAGCATTTACAAAATGTCAGCTACTTGGAAAGGCATATTAAGCCCCATGAATATTTTCTTTTCATTTCTGAAAATCATCTCTTTTGGGGTGTCTAGTAATAGTTTTTAAAATAATCATATCCCAGTAACATGAAATATCAAATTGTTACTGTAAAACAGTTACTTTTTGTCAATTATTATCCGTTTAGTGATTTTGTACTTTGTATGGATGTCAAAATATTACATTGTTTTCATTTTGCTATTTTTATTACAAATAACATTCGGCGCTATTTTTTCTGCAGACGATAAGCATCATTATTTGATAGTTATAAGACTCAAGCCTTATTCAATTATTTAAAAGTACTTGAAAATATATACAGCCACGTGTTTCAGATGGTCTTTTTAAAAAAAAATATTACTCAAACAACGCTTTAATTTAACATTTTTTACAAAGCTTATGACTACACAGCATTGACATATGAAAACAGAATGATATTCGTCCTTCTAATCTATGGTGTTTCAACTTAAACAATATCTTACAATATGTGAAATTCTATTTTGCCCTTATCTGCCTGTATTTGCAGATGTTCTTATGATATTTGATTTAGATCATTCTCAAGCAAATATAAATACAAACATATATTTAAAAATTATCGGGATATAGATGATAAATTATATTGTTGCTAATTTTGAAAATGAATAAAACCTGCCTTTTTAAAAAACTAGAAAAGTAAATGTATATTCGGATGTCTGAGGGAGGCAAACTTAATACATGTCATGATTTTATCGTTATGATGGTCATTAGTTTTTTTATTATGTTATTAATTTAATGAATTGCAAATTAGCTAGAAGTAAATATAGGTAGAAATAAAATAATTTTTGATAATAAGATCCATCTATTTTATAATCAATTTCATAAACATTATGTACGATTTACAATAATTCTTTTTCAATTTTTTTTTTAAAAAAAATATTCAATAGTATTACTTTTAAATTTAATTTTAAATTGAATATTTAAAACTTATTGACATTAGAACAGGTTGCAAGATTCTCAACTAGGATAGTATTTTGTGTGAAAAATATCGTTTAACCTTTTTTTTGTAAATAATAAACCTTTGTTTTATTTGCAATCTACTTAACACTGTATAGAGGTGACTTCCCCTAAAAAGATCGATAAAAGATGAGTGTTTGTATCGCTTTAAATTTTAAAAGCATCGATTTTGACTGAGAACATTTTACGCCTATGCCTAAAACAGATGACTAAAATATCCTTTGTAGAGTAGAGCATTTTTTAAAGTTACACAAATCCCTTGAGCTACTGAGTTTAATTGAATGTCCTCTTAGATTAAGCCTTTTAGTTTCTTGATGAAGATGTGCTAAATGCTGTGTTTTCAAACATTACCTTTAAAATATGGAAGTTACATAAAGGAAAAACAAACTGTTCATTTATTTATGCGCAGGACTTAAAGTAAAGTAGAGACTTGTGGTCTATATTAGACGTAGCTTTGGCTATACCTTGCCAGATTATAGACAAGGTGCATTTAAACTACATCAAATTTAGTTACATTGTTGAATGCTGAATACATAAGATATCGAAATGAAATGATAGTATAGGAAATTGTCTTTTCTGTTTGAGACAGCTCACGCTGCTTTTTGTTTATTTATTTAACGATACATAGTTACTCATTTGTAATGCTGATGATTACTTTTATAAAAATTACATGTTTGAGATTTGTCTTTGAAAAACCTATTTATAAACATAATTAATAAAAATCGACAAAGTACATTTTTGATAAAAATACAGAACCATTCAAACATCAAACACTCCATGTGATATATCAACCATCACTTTTCTTTTGTTTAACCATTACATGTATATATATTTTACGTAATCCAAATCTATTCATAATATTAATTCAAACACGGAATGAACAATCCCTTAAATGTGGTCAATCGAATTTTCTTTCAAAATGTAGCGAAATAAAACAATATCTTAAAGATAACGCTCTACCATATCACAAAGGCGAAAAAGTGGCAAGAGCTTATTGATTACTACATGTAAACAAAGATCAAAAGATCAACAGAAAAAGGCGACATTCAATGAACAATCTGCACATATTCACACAAATATACCGTTTTTATTAAATTATGCTTCCTTCCACGCATTATGACATAGCTAAAGTTATAAAGGAAAACGGTAACAGCTTCAAATTAACATTAACGGATATATAATCACGAAAGCCATAATTATGTCTTAGTGACACACTATTTAAGTGATCAACCGGTAAATATTATTGATAGTTATTTAGAATATACATCGACTCAACAACTTACATACCATTTTGTGTCGATGTGACGTAAAACCCAAAACAAACAAACACACAAACAAACAAACAAACATACCATTATGAAATATACCAAGATAAACAAAGAAATGCGGCATTCAATGAATGTGAACCCCAACCAAAGCTCATTTTGTTATACTTCGGCGACAGTGTTATCGGAGTCAACGTTTATATTATTCAAGTTCATTTATATAAGATTAAATCATTGTCTTAAATCTTATTCTTTTTTTAGACATAATCCTTCATGATATAATTGTAGACGTAACACACTGCTTTAAATACGGTACATTGACTATAAGCTGGACATGTATCTTGTTATAATTATCTGAAATTTAAGTAAACAATAACAAAAGCTTGATAGTTACAGATCATCTATTATTTAACTGGTAAGTGTTGGCAGTTCCGGGCACATTTTAGTGCTTTCTTAGTTAGATAAATATTCATTATTTATCTATCTAACAGAAAAAAATATCTAGTTAGTCTGATGAATATCTGTTTTTTCATCATGTTTACACGAACACTTTATAGTATTTCAAATAGTTAACGTGATTTTTATATGGTTTATTGTTGGCAGAAATATGCCACTATGCAATATAAATGTCATAGCTGAATCGTTAACTGTTTCATAGAATATGATAAACAAGATCAACAAGGAAAGGCGTTCAATGAACGCAACCCCACACAATCTAGCAACAAGAACCAGCGGCAAGGAGTCAAGAAGCCTTGCCTTAAAGGTTGTTGTGGCTAAGAAGCGGAGAATTGATTCATGTATAACAAAAGTATAACAAAAAAAAATGTTTTATCAAATGGCATAAAAGGGCCATGTATTAAATAAAATATGAAAATATTTTGGACGGCAACATTGGCACAATCGAGCTAAGAACAACGAACATAATATAACCTTGATAGTTTTTTATGTCAGTATATTCATATTTTTCTTGCTCCCCGGATCATTTGTTTAAATTATTTTGGTATTGAAAATTGAATACTACTTTTAGGGCTTGAAAGATGTTGCACTCATTTTTTCGTATTACTCATGAGAGAATAAATTTTCTAGATTGTTTTGTAATAAAAAATTCCGTAAATATTTTTGGAGAAACATCCCATGAATTTCTCTTTACAATTAAAGCTTTTAAGAAAATAATCTCATTTAGGTTTCTGAATGGTAGAACAAAATGTAACAACTGTCGTCTTAGAGAGGCATTGAAACTCTTAAATCTTACTTTAAAATGCTTTTATCTGAATCCAAATATTCTGACGTTTTTATCCCTTTGCTGACATTCAACAGTTTGATGTCTCAGGCCATTTGTATGATTTCAAAACTTTCTGTAAAATTATAGGCTTTTTTTTATTTCTTTGAACAACAGCAACGACTTCGATGAGCGAAGTGTCTTGTTCAATCATGCTGTTTCCAGATAACATGCAAATTATACTAGAATAAAAAAAAACCCTGTAATTTTACACTTTTGATTGTGATAAGGAAAAGACTAGTGTAGTTTTGAAATTGTTAAATCAAGTCTACTTATGAAAAATATAATGAAAAATTTATGGAAGTGACAGAGAAACCGTGAACAAAATTTTACTACAAAATTTATAGTTATCCTATTCTAACAATATATAAAAAATAATGAATGTAATGGTGTAGAGGCTGTGCTTAGAATAGTTCAGTACTGGTTCTTCAAGTGTGCTATACTTTTAAGAACAGTAGTGACGGGTTATGAATGAGTTTGCATTTGGGAAACACACTTCCTAAAACTCTGCTCATGACTTTTCCTAAATAAAATTACCCTTATAAAACACTCCTTGTTTTCAGATACTTTCTCGTTTAACTTTTGCTTTTTTTGCTTTTTTAAATTTATATCTTGTCTTGTCTACTTGTTGTCTTTTTCACCTACATTCCCTGAATTTAAACTAAAATATATTAATTTTTTACATAATTATTAAGATGATTTAGGCTTATGAAAATATCAGCAAATAATATTGTTTGTTTGATTTTGAAGGTTTCATTTGTTAAAGTTATTTGTACAGTTTAAAGTTTCTACATGATTCAAGTTACATGTTTCCTCATGTGTTCAAATGTATAACACAAGCATATTTTACTGCATTTTGTGTCTGTCATTGCATATGATTTTTACATACATTAAACTATAATTCAGAAATAATATGCGCTGTCTCTTTTAAGTGTTTTATCTATGTCTTTACAATTATAACATAAGATACGATTTGAATATTTAATGACAGCTGTCAAATAAATTTCTGTTTTATCTTTCTTTACTTTACCGATAAATGTCCAATTGTCTATGGTTTTGGAGAACCCTTTTAAGACAAAGAATGACATTTACTTGAGTTATTGTCTCACATAATACGTTGAAGGATCTTCTCGCTTTATTTTATAATATTTTCACAGATTACGACGATAATGTTGCTCTCAAAATTATATTGTTGACATTGTTGTAAAAAGAACCAGCGTTTACAACCGCTTTATAATTAAACATTTTCATTGCATGCGTACGTATTAAGCGTATCCTTTATGGTATCATATATATATTTGCAAGCATTTGTCAACACTGTTTATGCCTTTATGCCTTTATCATTTCGATTGCATAAGAAAGAATAGTCCAAAAGAAGTCATATTCCAATTTAAAAGCAACAACAACAAAACCTACATTTTTTGAAAGGAGGGAAGGGGTATTTTATTATTTTCTTTTTCGTCTTAATATTATCAAGAGTCATTTGAGTAATGTGTACATTATAACGCATTTGTAAATGTCAGTTAGTGTTAATCATACATGAGAATATATACAGTCACACATTTAATGTACAATGTGGCATTTGGACAATCACTATTTCAAATTTTAATAACAACACAAATGAATACAATAAACAAAATCCAACTTGTACCTTTGAATATTTGACACAGTACATAACTTTCCATTGTTACTCTTTTATTTCTCCCGTTACGCTTGCAGACGTTTTTCTATATGGCAATATTTTGATGAAACTTTGCGGTAGCATTGTGTAAAGCATATAGGGAAAACGGAAGACCTTTTACTAGATAATTGTACAATTGCAATTGGCAAATATTTACTCAAAACATGGTATATGATTATTTCGTTTTGGGCGCGTGAACAAATTGAACCTGAAGCAAATGTTACGTGATCGATATATTTGAGTGTCCAATAGTGGTGTTTATTTCTTTTGAGTGGATATTGTGGTCTATTATTACACTGCAAATAAACAATAACTTTTAGGAGTCAAGAAATCGGTTTTAATGGTTAGATCAGCTATTTACATACTATGTCATTAAAATATGCTTTTCTAACAAACATATGCATTCAAGAGGATTTCTTTTTAAATTAAAGATAGAAATTTAAATTTTAGTCTAATCATTATTTGACTGCTTGCTTGTTGTAACAACATGTGGTTACTACCTATATTCCTTTCTGGGTTTGCAATCCCGTTCACTAAGATAGTTTTCTAATGAATTTTAACATAATATATTGTTTCATTAAAAGTACGATAAATTGTCTCGCTTAAATTTTTTTCAGCGCAGGAATATATTTGATGTTTGAGTTTGGTTAAATTTGGTATCGGGCCTGATACCTATATTGTCTTATATTACAATACTACGTTTGTGCTCATAGTTGATGTTTTATCGTTGCCAGGCAATATGATAAACCATTACGAGCAACACTGTTTTTATATACATTAGACACATGGTGCCGGAAACCTGGCACATTACGACATAGCCTGAAGCGTACCTGTCCAGCCGTACTATTGGCACGGGCGTAATGGAATGCTTTCGCTTTAAGTTCAACAACTTCGCAGATCAAAACAGACATTCACCTAGGTAGCATTTTCTCCGGCTTTTCTAAAGGTATGCAGTACCATTCGCAGTAATATTACGCGTGCGTAAAACCTCGTTTGTTTTTTTAAAATATTGATATTTTGAATCAGGTGCTATCTTAATATGTAATGTCAAATGAACACATAAGCAAATTAGAAGTCCAAAGCTACCGTCCACGCCCTTTGCACTTGATAAAGTCTTCAAAGCCTACTTTCAAGTTATCATGAACTTTTTCAGAGATAAATATCTACAGGCTTAAAAAATATAAACACTACGTGCGTATAAGACATTTGCATTTGCATTTTAGTATGGAAAATTGATTGAAGACATGATGTGTTTTTTTGTTGTTATTGTTGTTGACTTTCTAGGATTTTAGACTGCATAAGTTGATTTATTTTTATTTATTCAAGGCACATATTTTCTTGTCTAAATAAATCATTTTAAATGTGTCTGATTACTTTTATACAACTTATTTGTTTAAGATGTGTCTTTGAAGACCTGTTTATATAAAGTATAATAAATATCAAAGGCCGACATTGTACAATTATTAAAAAATACAGTACCGTTTTAGCATCAACACTACATGTGATATATCAAAATTTACTTTCATTTTGTATAAAAATTAAGAGCTATTTATAAAGCATTTGACCTTGACTAACAATCTAGAATCTGGAAACCTAAATGGTAGAAATATGTCGATTGTTTAGGAATGTCTCCAAATAGTTGTCAAATTCGTAAATTAATAACAAATTATCACAATTCAAGCAGTATTCAAAACATGACATATTAGTTAAGGTCATTATAGATTAAAGTCAAACAAAATATTTTATCTGCAAGGTAAAAGTCATTAATCAGTCTGGTCAATTAGGTTTAGTCATTTTAAGATACCTTGTTCATATTGTTGTTGTTTTCAAGTTTGAAGATTCATTTTATTAAGTTTTACGTCGTACCGACACAGTAAAGCAAACTTCAGTTATTTGACATTTAAAGCGCATGTCGTTAATGAATAAAGGTCAAATTAACTTATATAATTTGTATATAAAATTATGTGAACGTGTTCTTAGAGGTTGTCGCGGCCAAGCTATTTCAGATGCAGATAATTCATTCAATAATAAGAAGGTTATAGCTAAAAACAAGTGAAGTAATTTCAAACCTTTAACATTAAAACTTTCTTTAAAAATAAAAAATTTTTGGAATGACAAAATCAACGCAGCCATCATTTAAACTTATTGTTTTCACTGAACCAGTCGAGCTAAATTCCGGCATTTAATGTTATTATTATATGTATTTTGGCCCTTTAGGATCATAGATTTTATTTTTATTTGGTGTCGGGATAAAATACTACTTATATATCTAAGGGCGTAAGAGATGTTGCACTTCGTTTTCTGTAATTCCTCATAACAAATTGAGCGCTCCAGATTGTTTAAGGAACATCCCATCCCATTAATATCACTTTACAAGAAAAGAATCTCATTAAGATCCTTGAATGGTAGCAAAAAATGTAACAATTGTCGTCTCAGAGGCAATGAAACTTTTAAATTGCAAAGTATTTTGAAATGCTTTTATCTGAATCAAAATATTCTTTAGGTTGTTTCGCTGTTTTTTTTTGTTTTTTTTTTTTTCTGTTTGTTTTTTTGTGTGCTAAAATTGAAAGGATTGACATCTCAGGCCATTTGTATGATCTCACTCAAAACTTTTTATACAATTACAGATTTTTGTTTCATTTCTTTGAACAACAGCCAAGTATTGAATGAGCATGTTTCCTGGTCCATTCATGTTGTGTCCGATAACATGGATATTATTTCCAAATTAATAGTAGTGTATTAAACGTTTAAAAAACAGCTCGAAAACATACACATTTTGAACAGTTTATTGTTTTCGAAAAGGTACAATTAAGTCATAAAATAAGACATAACGAGAGGTGATTAATAGCCCAACAGCAACTTTGACTGTTTGAAAAATAAGTAGTCTGAAGAAAAATTTGAACTCAACTTAAAGTAAATGAAGAATCAACTGTGTGTCAATTAATTGTTAACCAACCGAGATCTACATATAAACTTGCTTTACACCAAGTATCTCATTGCTAACCATTTTTCTATTTTTTGTACCAATGACCTTGACCACAGAGACCAAATGCAATACCAAGCGGGGTCTCCACATAAGTTTGCTATAAACCAAGGTTATGAAGTATCAACTGTGTACAAATAATTATTTCAATTAATTGTAATCCAAACCAGGATCTTCATGTAAACTTGCTATACACCAAGTTTGATTACAATTTCTCATTCCTTATTCAACTTTTTAGTAACGGTGACCTTGACCTTAACCCAAGGGTGTCTAATGCAATACCAACAGGGGTCTTCATGTAAGCTTGCTTTACATCAAATATGATAAACAAGATCACCAAGGAAAGGCGGCGTTCAATGAAACGAAATTTGATTACAATATCTTATTCCTAACTCTAGTTATTGTCCGGAAACCATTTTTCTATTTTTAGTAACAGTGACCTTGATCTTGACCAAAGGGTGTTTAAATGCAATCTTAACCGGGGTTTCCACATCAGATCGCTAAATATCAAGTTTGATTATAATACTTCATTCTAAACGGAAACCACGAAGTAGACCGACCGACCGGCAATCTGACTGCTATATACCCTCTAAACTTCGTTTGTGGGGGTATAATTAATGAAAGTGATAAACATACCGTTATGGCATTTTTGACAATATGAGTGACAACTTAGATTTAAATAATTTTTGTGCAGATGTGAATTGAACATTAGGTTGGTGTATTCAATATAATACTCAAACAAATGAACAAAGTATTGGGTTGGAACCGTTGACAAAATATTTTTCTGCAAGTTCTTTAAGTATACTGTCATTGTATAAAAATAATTTAGTAAACACTGCCCAATGTGTCTCATTTCAGTACTATTGGTCATGTTTATTTCCAATATATTTTGAGCATTAGGTTGATAATTTGAGTTTCTCATCATTGCAGTTTTACAGTTTGGCCAGTTTTAAAGACTATAGGGCTGTTAATTGTGAACTGTCATGGACATAATCTAATAAAATATGATGACCTTTCTAGGTCATCATAATGTTTTTATATGATGCCAGCATAAAATCGCAAGCAGATTTATAATTATTAAATGACAATTATAATCATAAAGTCAAGTTATGCAACATCTTTTAACTCGGCTTTGAGATCAGTTATCTGTCAAGCCTCTTAATACAAGTATTAATGAAGCGTCACATTAGTTAATTAATTGCAATGCATACGGGCTTTGATTGTGCAAACAATAACAATTTACTCGACTGTCTTCTTATCGTTGTTTTTTAAACATATGTGATATAATTTAATGCACTAATTGTGCAAAGATTTAAAGTACTTTTGATAAACTGTGCTTGCATTTCTATAAATAATACGTATAATGGACAGAATAATAAAATTGCTTCCTATAAATATGTACACAAATGGCGGTACAAACAGCTGAGAAAAATGTTGTGATACTTTTGACTGCGTCTTGTGAACGTTGCCTTTTTTCTAATCTCTGTTCACCTTTTGAACTGGAAATGTATAAAGAGTGTTATAAAGAAATTGATACGTGCTTATTATGAATGTTAAGAAAAACAGGAGAATGCATGAAAAAGCAAAAATGTGTTGAATTTTCAAATCAAAGCCCTATAAACATCTAAGATTGTACATAAATGCATCTCAGCTGATTAAACTTGTAGCCACTTGAACGATTTTAACCAACGGTACATTTTCATTACGAGCATGTTTCCCAACAGGACTACCGCTACCATAATTAACAAAAACATGTAACTTAATGTAAATAATCGTAATTTCGATTTAATTTCGAAATGCAATAATTATAGTAATTTAAAACTTCTGCGACTAGAAATTAGCAAGTCTGATTTTTATCGGGATGTGATATACAAACTTTGTAAGATCTTAGTAATCTTTCTGCAATATTTACTCAAATTATTAAAAAGTATGACCCTACTGATATAGGATATACAAAACCGCATGCTTGTTGTTTTACCCTTTACAGTTGGGCATGGGCACTATGCTTTTCTATTCTGGTTACATCTAACAGACCAAATGGGAAACTCTATGATGAATACATGTAGTTCTTAAAACCAATCGGGACTGAATTGCCTTCTGACTGCTTTATACCCTTGTAAGTGATTTAACTTCCTGCTCTGTCTTTCTGTAAGATATTGAGTACTTTTGTTATGATAATTGTGTTTTATCTTTTATGTGTATCTACATATAATCATTCGTTTCGCCTTTAGTAATCATGATAAATAAACTGTTAGAATTTTGTTTGGTGTATATTCATTTCATTTTCATTGTTAAAAGACTACGAATGGGGTTTGGTGCACCATTAACTGCTTTTAACTCCTCAGCAGTACTTGTGCTGCTAACCGTTCAAAACGTATGATTAAAACTATCAACGAGGAAAGGCGGCGTTCAATAAACGCAACCCCACACGACCCAGCAACAAGGACCAGCGGTCAGGATCCCCAGGAGGACCCCCAAACAAAAACGGGACAGGGCACAAGGCGGCGTCCCTCTGTGTTCAACTGATGTTTGTCTTGTTTATTGTTACATGCAATTGTGATGATAATTTTGCTGCCCCTCTTGTTTTTCCCGTCTACGGTTAATATTTCCCCTAGTGATTTGTTTTAATTTGTTCCCCTTGCCCCATCCTCTTGGTCCCTTCACATACACCATTATTTTTTTTTGTAGGTCTTTTCATTTATTGATTTTCTGCTGCGATTGTCTTGTAGATTTCTCTTAGTTTCTATTTCGAGTAATTTATAAGGACCTGTTAATATCAGCTGTAAGTTCCGCTGATTTTCTGTCACCGTTAGCGCCTACGCCAAACAGGTCACATGGGTCACATAAACAAACGAACAAAGACATATACAACTAAAAAACGTGAAAACTTAAGATTTTCCCCAACAATGCAGTTAGTTATATTAGGGCAATACCCTTGCAATTTAAAAGTTCAGTTGATTCCTTGCAGCGCTGATAAAAATATGTCGAATAGCACATCAGTGTAGTTTAATAATACCTTAAATACATGTCCTGTGTACTTGTAACTATTGTAGGGTAACACTTGCAATCCTCGTAGGAAAACAGTACACAATTTCTTACAAATAAAAATACCCCTATTAAATAGTTCTTTTTAATTGACTTCTCTATGAAAAGAACAATTTATGGTCGAACTGATCAAATCACAGATGTTCTTCCTTTTTAAATCATGTAAAGTCTGCTATTTCTAATTTTTGTAACTCCTGAATTTTATAAAAACCTAAGTTATGTTGATTATTTTTATTATTTTTAAGATTGTGTAGGCTTATAAAAATATCAGTAAAAAAAACTTTTTTTATTTTTCAAAGGTTACTTTTCAAAACTCTAAAGCTACATGTTTTATATTCCACTAGGCACAGTTACCAATTCAGTTCATAACAAATGATATATTTTATGTGCTGTATTTTTTCCAATTAACGACAGTTAATTACACTCATAATCAAATTAAACAATCCTTATCGATAATGCATACGAAAAAAAGTATAGTTCAGTGAAAGCATCTGGTACATTGTTCGCCTACTACGATCAAATACCGCTTTAAATATATATTTTACTATACCAATATCATTATCGAAACAACAGCCAGTAAATCTCTGAATATTTTTTAATATCAGTTGGCTAATTGCGACTTTTAACTAATTTATTTCATGTACATCACATCACATATTGCATTCAATATCGAAACAATATCAAAAATGGTAGCATCTCCCCAACACAACCCAGAAACACAGGACAACCGGCAAGGAGCACATCAGACCAAACCAAAACAGGTGAGGGCACAAGGACAAATCATTGACGGGGTGCCATAATACAACAGTTTTTCATAAGCACACACATAAGTTTTGTTTCGAGTTACAATGTTATAACGACTTTTTACGCCAATCTGCCTTTTGACGTTGTCATTTTTTTGGCGCTCCAGCACTTTTTAGGCATTTATTTAGTTTTCGTTCCACATAATTATGCTTTGATGTTACTACGCCTTATTTTTCGTTATTACACCTTTCATAACATTATTATTATTATTATTATTATCATTATTATTATTATTATTATTTCATAACCTCTGATCCCCTTTAAAAATTCCATTTTATTTAGTTCCGCCGATTTTTTTAGTTTCTTATCTGGGGCACGGAAGTGTCACATTGAAGGTTCAATGATGACCGCCGTATGAACAAATCTGCGGACGTTTCTCAATTAAAATCTTTGCCATTTAATGTCTGCTCAATCCGGTGATAGGGGGCGTGGGCGGTAGTTTGCACTTGACACTACCGTCCTTGAACAGGCTCAATAAAACCGAGCTTGCAACATTTTTATTTTGCCGTTTTAGATTTTCTTTAAGGGTTGTTATTTTTGTTGTGTTTTTTTATTTAGTTCTTTCTATTTGAACTTTCTATTTGAACGTTATTTTGCTGGGTTGTCCCAGTATTCCTACTTGAAAACTGTTTAATCACCCCGAGAATATGTTTCCTGTTTTTTTTTAATTTGCCTTCTGACGCCTTGTCTGTGAAATACAGGGTTCATAACCGTTTATCAAAGTTCAATTTTATTTTATTGCGCCAAGTGTTTTCTCGTAAAGAGCAAGCACATTCTTTGACATGGGGACAATACGAATTTTTGGTTGAATTGCGCAGACATGCACGTTGAATGTCAAGTGGTTACCACTTTCAGTATTAACACATGTGATATTTTTCTTCTAAAATCATGATATCTGCTTTTCTCTTTTTTAGTTTTTATTCTATTGAAAATACCAAGTTTACAAATTTTAAATTCATATATACATTTATTTTCATTACATTTTGCGTACAATAACCTGTGTCATATGAAAATTACTTAAAGATCCTGTTACTCATTTTTTATGGTTTTATATCATAAATATAATACTCAAACGAAGATTTATCAATATTGTAAGTTCAAAAAAGCATTATTTGTAAAAAAAATGTGAAATGAATGCATATATTTCAATGATTACATATATGTGGACAAATATTTGCAGTGCATATTTTACATATTCTTAGATGCTTGAAAATTGTTTTAGAAGCATAATTATATACACATATATAAAATTTACTTAAAGTCTGGTTACAACCACCTTAATTACAACATACAGGACCTTTAATAGTTTCTTACCATCACTTAAAGCAACAATGCAGCCGGTTTAATGAAAAATCGTAATTGAGTGAATACTTGATTATCTTTGATTAATATATAGCTGATAAATAACAAGGAATCTACGAGAGATAAAATTATTTGTTAACATGGTGTCATAATTGACGTTATATAATACATTATTGTCAGCAAGTGTATTACTTCTGTTTTACACTGAACGGAACATACACATAAGTTGATTATAATGTTTTTGCTTTTGGCAAGTATTTTTTAGATTCGTTTGCTAGACAAGGTCGTGAAATAATAATTTTCATTTAATGATGTCTCATATCATTTCCATTGATATATCACAGACATTGCTTACTTGATGATACCTTAATTTGGAAGAAAACGGAAGTTCAATAGACTTACCTTACGCCAATATGTCAAGGATACATTTTTTTTTATAAAACTGACATGTTTTTCCAAGAAAATGATGTCGATTTCTCGGAATCGTTGACAGGTTGTTTTACTTCACAAAAATATGTTATTAACAATTGTTTTTTCCGTAACTGAAGGGTTCTCAAATATGTTAGAATGATTCTTAGGTAAAATAGGCTGATATTTGCAAATATTTTACAAAATTGATATAGCCGAAGTTGAATAGACATAGGAATACTAATATATTATGTAGACTTGTTTTTGCTATAACAGAATATGATTGGCTTTTCGTATTGTTTGGTTTCGTGGCGCATTACCATAATAAATGTTACATGACGCTAAACAGGAAAGATGATTTTGTCTAATCTCGGGTAATTTACTTTCATATAGCTCATACTTATCGACACCTGTATTAAAGTTACCTAATATTTTATTTATAAGTAAAGTTGTGTTTCGTGTTTTCTGTTGCTATTGTTACAATTTATTTCCATATTCGACTGTTTGTAAGTCCATTTGACATTGTTCCTATGGAATTTGACAAATAGTTAACAACTACTAAAGTCTTTTATGTATATCGGATTTTTTATTCAACATCATTCTTGTTTGCTGCCACATGGCTGTTGTTTAAATTGACTATTCCAGAAAGTAACAAGAAAAGCATTGATGCAAAGCATCAAAGGGCGTCCAAGCAAGAAATGCAGCAGGTGAAGATGAACTAGTAGACATATGATGACAAAATATTCTTATAATCTTTTCAATGGTTAATTGGTTTTTACCAGAATTGTATATCACTTATGAATGAACGGACGAAAGACATTGTTCATTATGAACTTTGATTGGCATGCTAGAGATTAGAATATTACTTGTTATTTCTTTATGATCGTGATTATTAATAGCAACGGATATACATGTATACAATCATTTATAATCCATATGTGTAACGCATGATCAACACCACACTTGTGTAATTGTCCCTTATTATGTTATCACTATTAGCGAAGAACCCCTCTTAATTTAAGGTATCTGTTCACACTTGGTAAAAATATGACACTGGTTATATTACCATGTTGAGCATAATTGTTTATTATACAATAATTGTAATATCTATTTTAATAAAAAAAATGCAGATTTTATGAATATTGTTTTCTTTTCTTTTTTGTGTTTTATGTGCTATTTTAATACTGAATTTTTACGTTTACTACTCTTTTTTTATTAAAAATGTAAAAGAAATTTTAAGAATTCAATTGTCATATTGACCGACGATAATAAGTCAAAACTTAACTGGAAAAAGTCAGTAAATTATGGTTATATAATATTGTTTATTCTTAAACCATGTACATGCACATTTGTATTTTTCTTTGTCATTTTTTTAATTATCAATCAATTGAATAATTCATAAAATCTAATTTGTAACTTTGAATAATTCATCGGCATCTTTACTAAACACGAATAACAAATTACATAAAATGTTTCAAAGTTGATAGTGTCATATTATTACCATAAAATGTACCTTTTTTCTCAATTATTGTACATATTTATTGTTCTTATAGATAAAATTAAACATGCTATTGTTGTTGTTGTTGTTTTTCGAATTGTATGTTTATGTATAATAATAATCAATAAGTTTGAGAGTTGATCTGTGTTTATTAATTATTGTAACCAAACTAAGTGACAAACATCCATTTTGAAAAAAAAGGTTATTTATCTGTAAAATATTTGTTCTGTTCTGTAACAGTAACAAAACTCTACTCCGAAACCGGGAGACACCGGACAATAAACGTGTGATACTATTCGCCGGTCACAAGTAAATCCCGGTCAAAATAGACCGGGAGAGACCGGGAATTACCGATAGGAGTACATCCCTCTATAAATAGGTTTTCGAAATGTTTAGGTCATCAACTCATCATTATATATGCATGTATAACTATAACATACCATAATAACCCACTGTGTACTACAAAGTGATAAATAAAAAAAACCCCGAAGAGCGCTATTTATTGACGGAAAAGGTTATTTCATTTGAAAATGTTTGCATTGCGAAATTCTCCAGTTCGCTATTCATTGTACATATCGCGACATTTCATTTTTAATTAATAATCAAGCACCCTCATACCGATCGGAATGATCGGCTTTTATCATGACCGACTAAAAGACTCGAGAAGTTGCTTTCGCCCTTTCACAAAATCTAATTTCATTCCATAAAGGGCGCCGCGCTTCGGCGCGGAGCCAATCATTAACAACATAAACGATAGAAAAATAGATGTACGTTTAAACTTCAGGAATAAAGGTATTTAATCATGATGCATGAACTAAACTTCATTAAAGTTGCATATATATTCTATTTATAAGTTACTGTAATATTTAAAAGGAAGTCTGCAATTTCAAGTAATTTGTTGTGATTAATGCTTCCAGGAGATCACTGTGTTTTCAGATTTTTTCCTAACCAATCACTTGTGAGAAGCCCCAACACTGTTGGCAACAGGAATGTTCTAAACAGCTTCATTCTTGATAAATACGTCTATAAAATAGAGAAATACAGAATAAGTTAAAGTTAAAGACACCATTTGAGTATATAGTATATAGTCAAAATGACAATTGGATCTGGTTGAATGACTTAACTCCGACATGAATTTATAAACACAGGAGTCTATTTTTTTCATTTTAGTTTTGGAGTTTTGCCGAGTCTACAATTCTTATGTTATTTTGTTGTGATTGATGCTTCCGAGGGATCACTTTGCGGATCATCTGCGGATGTTTTTAAATTCACAATTTTACCATTTTAGTGTTTAAATGTTGAATTCTGCTTAAGCCGGTGCTAGGGGGCGTGGACGGTAACTTGCACTTTCCAGTACCGTCCATGAACAGGCTAAATCAAACCGAGCCTGCAACATTTTCAATTTTGCCGTGTTGGGCTTTGTTTAGGGATTCTGTATTTATCTATTTTGGGAAACAAAATAATTTTCCTGAAAAGTAGAGGAAGCATATCAAAATTCTGGAAACAAAGTGATCCCTCGGAAGAGGTTATGAAGCCTGCGTATCACAGATAAGACGTCAAAAGACAGATTTAAAAAGCAGGCTACATATCCTAAGGGTGATTCAACATTATTCAAGTAGGAATATTGGAACAACCCAACTAGAAAATGCCGAAAAGTTGAAACAAAAAATACCACAAGCACAACAATAATGTCGTGCTGAACGATCTTCAAGGATCGAAAATATAACATCATTGATTAAATGTACGGGGAGACTTTTTACAGCCGCCACACGGCACAAATAACACGGATGTGATGTCCAGCATGATGTAATCTACGACTTAGATGAGTCTCCTGAAACAAAAATAAGAGCAATCACAGGTTAAGACTGATATTCTAAAAAACCAATGATAATGCAGTAAATGTGTTTGCTTAAATTTTACGTAGTATTCTTTTGATTGCAGTTTGTATAATGAAAAGGGAAATTAACATTCCAGTGTCAAGATCGCTGTACATAGAAGAGATTTTGACCAAAATCTAAAAATTCAACAAGATTGCTTTCATAAAATCATATTTTTTCTTGTAGCTTTTTTGCATTTTGCAGATTTTCCTTTTAATCTTAGTCCAATTTCTGATGATATAGCCTGGGTGTGCAAACTAAACATAGATGCTGCTATCTTACCTGTTCTGGAAAAATATGTAAAAAGCATTGTACAAGAGGAGCCACACTACTGCAAGAAATTACTGAATGTATTTCTTATTTCTTAAAGTTCTTATTCTTAATGAAAAACAACAACCAGGTGAAACGATTTTAAACTTTGATCTATTAAGAATAGACTAGGATCACGCCTTGTCTAGACTTTGCAAGCATTTCGATAATTTTGATATGAATCCTTGAATCATTTACATAATAGTTTGCATTAAATGTTACCTACTTGGTTACATCTTTCAATAACAGAAAATTTGTGGGTCCAATAGGAAACTGCATCCGTAGCCTCTGTTTGAAAACGCCCTCGCCTTGTTCTTCCGTATAGGGCGAAAAATGCTCTAGCAGTACTTTTAGCAAAAGTAACAGTGCTTAAGTCTTGTTCTTGTTTATCATATTTTAGGTGTGGTGTGATTGACCTGCGGCGGCGCCGTTCCTTGTTGATCTTGTTTTTAATATTTTTGAAGATTTAGTTGGTACATTTTACAAGTCAGCGGTCTGTCTAGTTTTGGTTTAACTATTGTTTGTAAAATACTAGTAATAGACTTCAAATTACGTAGGCAACAGCCTATTTTTTCACATGAAGAATCCAGGTCACTGACTTTGACATCATGTACCACCCTCCATCAATGAGAAATTTCAGAGATCATTACAAGTTCACATTGTATCTCCTGCACCACAGACAAAAACTTTTCGGGTGTTTCAAAATTCAAAATTTTACCAGTTCATGTTAAATGCTAAATACTGCTTAAGTCGGTGCTAGGGGTCAGGGACGGTAACTTGCACTTTCCATTACCGTAAATGAACAGGCTCAACCAAACCGAGCCTGCAACATTTTCAATATTGTCGTTTTGTGCATTCTTTAGGGATTAGTCATTTCTCTATATTTTACCTATAAGGAAATTTGTGAAGAATTTTTATTTAGTGGGCGAGTGTGTTTAATTGTGTAGAACTGTTCCTTCAGAGGGAAGATAATTTGCATGACGCTGGATAGCTTAGACAGTAGATCAGCGACACAGTATTTCAAAGGTCTGGAGGTTAAAAATTCTGGAAACAAAGTGATCCCTCGGAAGCATTAATCACAACAAAATAACATAAGAATTGCAGACTCGGTTTGATTGAGTCTGTACATGAGGGATAATGAATAAGTGCAACACCCCTCACGCCCCCTAGCACCGGCTTGAGCGGTACTCAATTCTCAACACTTTATAGTGTTGGCATCAATGATCCCGAAGGACCAGAAAATATAACAACACTGAAGTGAAGTACGGGGCAACTTTTTACGGCTGCCACACGGCACTTGACACCTGCTGTTGTGAAGTACAAAATTCTGGAAACAAAGTGATCCCTCGGAAGCATTAATCACAACAAAATAACATAAGAATTGCAGACTCGGTTTGATTGAGTCTGTACATGAGGGATAATGAATAAGTGCAACACCCCTCACGCCCCCTAGCACCGGCTTGAGCGGTACTCAATTCTCAACACTTTATAGTGTTGGCATCAATGATCCCGAAGGACCAGAAAATATAACAACACTGAAGTGAAGTACGGGGCAACTTTTTACGGCTGCCACACGGCACTTGACACCTGCTGTTGTGAAGTACAAAATTCTGGAAACAAAGTGATCCCTCGGAAGCATTAATCACAACAAAATAACATAAGAATTGCAGACTCGGTTTGATTGAGTCTGTACATGAGGGATAATGAATAAGTGCAACACCCCTCACGCCCCCTAGCACCGGCTTGAGCGGTACTCAATTCTCAACACTTTATAGTGTTGGCATCAATGATCCCGAAGGACCAGAAAATATAACAACACTGAAGTGAAGTACGGGGCAACTTTTTACGGCTGCCACACGGCACTTGACACCTGCTGTTGTGAAGTACAAAATTCTGGAAACAAAGTGATCCCTCGGAAGCATTAATCACAACAAAATAACATAAGTCTTGGCAGGCTGCACATTCAAAAATACTGTAGCATTTTTTTTAATTTTATTTTTTGAGAAAATATTTATCAAAATTTGTAAAATAACGGGATTTTTCAACTGGAAACGTACCTTTATAATGCAAAAAAGAATGAATGTCAAGGTTTTCAACATACACCTCAGTGACATTTTGGAAAGGTCAACTCTTACCATGTTA
The DNA here is from genome assembly GCF_026571515.1 of Ruditapes philippinarum. Lineage (NCBI taxonomy): Eukaryota > Metazoa > Mollusca > Bivalvia > Venerida > Veneridae > Ruditapes > Ruditapes philippinarum. Next base: position 29,059 of record NW_026859282.1, read on the forward strand.
CTTTTTTGTTGATGAACAAAATACAGAAATTCTGGAAACAAAGTGATCCCTCGGAAGCATTAATCACAACAAAATAACATAAGAATTGCAGACTCGGTTTGATTGAGTCTGTACATGAGGGATAATGAATAAGTGCAACATCCCTCACGCCCCCTAGCACCGGCTGAGCGGTACTCAAGAGCGGTACTCAATACTCAACACTTTATAGTGTTGGCATCAATGATCCCGAATTTATTATTAATGTAGCTGATAGATAATTTGGATTCGTCAGCTTATGCCCTTTCTATTTTCCTTATAGAAAAAACAAGAAGAGGACATAATTGTTACGAGTTTACTAAGGTTTGTGATGACGACGAAAATAATTAAATAATTGTCTGACTTTGAAAGTGTAGGTGCCTCGAGTACTTATATCAGGAGGGAAGTGCAAATTGTTCAACGAAATACACTTTTAAAACAGCAATTTACTTTTGTGTCCTGTTATGTCGTCCGTTTTGGATTGCACTAGTTTGTCTGGTAGTTTTTGTCAAAACACCCTGCATGATTAACCTCCGAAAAAAGGTATCCAGCGTTATTTGATTACAGATACATTTAGTTTATGTCATGTTTGGTATGGCTTTGTGCTAACTGATATCTTTAAAGTGAATATAAAAAATTGTTTTAATACATCGATAAGCATTACACATAACTGTGTGCAAAACATAAATTCCAGGTTAAATCGTGTACTTGAGTTGTTTTTTCTGAAATAAATATTCAACGTCGAAATTACCGAAAGAAAATGATAGATATTTAAAGGCCTGCAACATTTTCAATTTTGCCGTGTTGGGCTTTCTTTAGGGATTCTGTTTTTATCTATTTTGTGTGTATTAAACAATATATAATGACAAAGAACCAGGTCGGAAGCTGTAACAACTTCTAAGCATCTACATTTTAAGGCTATGCACAATCTATTAAGAAGCGAATATGCAGATTCCTTTAACATTAAAAATGTATGATTTACATACCTCGAGTTGCAAAAGCTTCAAGATACTTGCAATAAGCACAGGGAATAAACACAGGAGCATGGGGAAATGCAGGTAGGTTACAATTACGAATTGTATCATAGTTTGGGGACCTTTCTGTTGAAAAAGTGTCAGAGTTAAATCGTATACATATACATGCACAGTGCGGTAACTGGAGTGCAGGTATCAGTTACCCGCACTCCAGATCATGCCCGTTGATTGGCTCATTTTTGCTGGGGTTTACATATTGTGACGGCAGAGAAAGGGAAAGCGGCAGAAATATCATATTCAGATGCTTGATCATTGGTTACTTTTTCCCGGGGTTTAAAATTGTGACAACATGGAACGTGTTTTTATCTTTGACTATGATACAAAAGAGAAAGAACACCAAACACTCGGCAATCTGATTTATACTCGGGGGCTACGTTCCCTCGTACAAATCAGATAGCCTCGTGTTTCGGTGCTCTTTCTATTACTTAAACAATTGTCGTACAGCACTGGCGGATATCCACTTACGTATTTAATAGAAGATATTTATAAATGATTCATGCGTCTAGACTAAATGAAACTAATAGAGGAAACTTTATACCTAAGTTTACTTAAGTTCACAGATTGTTTCTTGCTGCATTAAAAATATCAGATCGTTTACATAATTTACTTTTTATTGACTTTGTCAAATACTAATATCCAGAATCAGAATAAGCAATCATTTAGTTGCGCAGCCTCGAGAGAAATGTATTATGCCACTGTTGATACGTATTTTTTTATGAAGAAACGCAGAAATATGATGTCATTTTTTTCAAATGAACCCTTTAGGTAACTATGGATATGTTTCTCTTCTTGTAATCTGATGGAGGCAAGTATTGTTTTTGAAACGAAAGATTGATACGTTCATTGCTGTTCATGCTCTTACTTTAGACAATAGACATCATTTCTGACAATTTATTGAGTTTAAAGCTGCTGCATTTACAATTATTGACTTCGACTGATAAGTGTTAAAATGAACACTGCGCTAAGGTTAGGTTATCTTTACATCCTTTCATTGACATATTTGCAAAATTATATGTTTAAAATAAAACAATTAAAGTGATTATAGATATCTGCAGTTGGTTATATAATAGTAATAACTGACTGATAACCTTCATATTTTAAATGTCTTTCGAGGCATGCATAGCCAATGTTTGTATGAAAACGTACAACTATTTGGTTGTCATAAATGGTATCTTGAAGAAAAAATGTATACGCAGTAACAATTGTTATACCGTAATGAACCAATTATTCAATAATGAAAGTACAATACTAGAATAGGAACATATTATACAGTATGTAAAAAGTTTCGTCTGATATTGAATTATCTATCTCTAGGACGTTTTTAATTCGCTTTTAAGAATATCATAACCAATTATAGGAGACAATTTTCATATTATCATAAATAATCGCATAGTTACATAATCATGAAAAATTCTTGTAAATGTAAACAAATATAGGGTGTGACAATAGGGGCTAAAATGACAAATACGTGGTCATAAAATATAACAAAGGTTGTCATATATTTAAACAGATAAAAAAAAGCTTAGTTTATTTGACATCTTTTACTTGTTACAATGATTAAGTAACATTCAATAAAGTTTTTTTCCGACGTTTCTCATTACTTTTCTTATCTCATTTATCTAAAATTTGATAAAAGCTTAAAGTATTGCCATAAAGTCAGACAATGTGTAGTACATTTTATCACACCCTTGAACAAATCTTTATTTATTTATTTACTTTCTACGGGTATGTACATAAAGAATTATGTTTGTCATCATTCTTACCCTTCTTAAACTTTTTACAATAACAATGCAATCTAAATTTTACTGATAATGAAAGTTTTTTCTGCTCGGTACTTTATTTTACAATAAAGTTTACTTTTACTGTCACGCCTGCATTAAGTATATGCTGATGGTAAATGTTAGAATTTGCCATTGTAATATTTTGTTAAAATGTCAAGTCTGCATTTATCTGTCAATTGTATGAAAGGTTTTTATTGATATGTTATTATGAAACCATTTTTTTATGAATCAGATATAGTTACCAGTGTAGAGAATATCAGTAGAGATACGCTTATTATTGGACAATAAATCAGCCTTCTTTTTCCTACAAAAACATGCAATAACTAACAAGATTATTATAACCATCTTTACAAAAAAAAACTTAATTTGGAAATGTTTTAACCACAAATGTTTTAACTGATTTTTTTATTTACAGTAACGCCTATTTCATACATGAGATAATGTATTGATTGTTATGTAAATTGTATATTTTCAGTATGTAAATGACGGATAATGGAAAGTTCAACACCATTTACAACCATAGCACCAGCAAAAGTAAAAGTAACAAATAAGCGGTAGATTGATAAAGATAAAATTATTCTACACTTTGTTCTATCATTGTACTTGTTTCATGCATTTACTCCGCAAAATATATATATTATGTATTTTTTGTAAGTAATGTTGATCGGCTTAACATTAAAAGCCAAGTGAACATGAGAATTCGAGTACGTTTGTACACTGTATGTGCGATATTGTAAATATGCCGTCTCCATTTGATTAATGAATTCGTAAGGAAAGAATTGCAAAAATAATTAAAATACTTTTAAACAAATAAAAATCACACAATACCAGACTTTTGTTTGCTTTTTTTCATCAGTCCCAGATACCCTGATGTATTTAACACGTTCTTAGTTAGCTTTATTGTCTTAAAATATGACATTTAACATTTTACTAATTGACAATTGATATCCTGTGCAGCTGCTTATTAAAAACTATAAAGTATCAAATAACGTCTAGATGAAAATTCCTTTCTTACGTAATAAATAATGAAGCAATGTGCTCATATGGAATAAAAGGCAAATTAGACCTTTCATGTGTACAATATAATTGCTGTACATTCTTGAGACAGTCTACATGATTTTGTAAATTACATTCTTGAGACAGTCTACATGATTTTGTAAATTGAGTATTTTTAATCACGACAACTTACAAAGCCTTTCCTGCGATGGACGTGTGTATGATGTTTTTTGGTGAAGTTTGAAAAGGCCAATTCTACCTTTGTTTGATTATTGCTTTTTTATGACAAATGTAAGAATATGTTAATGTTACAGATATTCATAATTTACATATTCACATAGGTCGATTTTACCATGATTCATTTATAAATCTGTATATTATTATTTATCTCATCGTCGGATACCAACGGCCGAACCATTATCATTCATCAGCCGTGGGATTTTTTGCCGATATTCAGTCGGTTAGAGGTGTGTCAAAGGCAGCTATTTCATTGGCTGCCTCACGATTTCATGAGGCGACTAAAACCAATCAAAACGCGCGTTCTGTACGACGTTCGGTATTACAGACAATATGGCGACGACCATAGACGACACGTTAAAATCAGTTTGTGAAAAGTTCAACATCGAAAAATTAAACGATTTCCAGCAAGAAAGTATTGATAATTTACTTTTACATCGTGATGTTTTCCTTTCTGTTAGAACTGGTGGTGGCAAAAGCCTTGTTTACGAGGCTTTTCCAGTATATTTTGTGAATGTCGAGAAAAAGAGCATTGCCAAGTGCTGATTGTAACGCCTCTTATTTCCATATGAAAGAACAATGTGACTTTCTAAATTCATTAGGATTTTTTGTGCAACATACATTGGCCGGGACAAGAAAGAAGATGATGAAAATTTTTAGAAGGAATACATGACTTTTTGTTTACTTCACCAGAAAGTCTCCTCGGTGTTGCAAAGTGGAGGGACATGCTGTTATAAAATTCCAGGATTCGCTTAATAGTTGTAGATGAGGCCCACATAGTTCTCCACTGGTATTTACCTTTTTCATTATTTGTTTTGATTTTGTACATTATTGAATACAAACAAAGAATAAATAGAATCCAAACCCACGGCAGTGTCATTCTAGTAACTGTTGTGAAATACTTTTACATGTATAATTGTATCCTGGTTACATAGTTGGGAGGAAAATGGTCTATATTTTTAACTTTTGAACTATCAACACTGTTTTGATTGACTGACTCTCATTTGCAGTAGAGTATTTCTGCCTTCAAAACATTTAGTTACATTTCAATGATTCAACAAGATGTAGGTCAATACTGTAAACACTAAACAATTTTGGATGGACAGCACGAATAACCATATATACCCAAATACACCAAAATATAATAAATATAAGAAGAAATGCAAGTCAGAATGGAAATAGAATTTCAAAAAAAA
>NW_026859283.1:0-39388 GCF_026571515.1 Ruditapes philippinarum
TTTTGCATTGCCAATGGGATTAGTTGACTGTCTAGAGAAAAAAAGAAGAATAAAAGCTAAGCTGAAATTTACTTTTGTCTTACAAAACGATAATTTAAGTGTATTGAAAACGATCGAATAGCTTTATTTTTAATATAAAAAAATTCTTACATTGAGTTTCGTTAAATACTTGATAAAATTTGGCAAATGACAATATCCGGGCATTTTCCCCGGGGGCATTTGAATTTCATTATTTTTGTACCCCTGTGTGTTGGCGATTTTTTATTCATCTGTGTCATGCAGGCCCTTGTATATTGTAATTCGCCACGTGATACATAATTTTTCGCGTCCGGGCGAAACGCGATGCCTTATATGGAATGCAATCAGATTTTGTGAAAGGGCAATCGCAACATTTGGAGTTCCGATTGGTGAAATGGTTGTTTAAACGAAACGGTCATTTGTGTCGCGCTATGGTAATAAATAACTTACTGGAAAATGTTGCAGGAAATGAAAAAAATGAAACTCAGTAGAATCTCCTTCAATGCAACAGCAGCGCCAGAAATCGCAGAAGGATCGCCGAATAAACGCCACGGTTAGCCACGGCGCTTGTACGGAGATTGTGCGGCGTCTCTCCGGGCTTATACTGCGTGTGAACTGCGCTTTTACGGAGCTTTATTTTTCTAAAACGCTCTTACTTCGACTTATCAGCACTGTTACGGCGACCATTGCGCTCTCAAGTCGATTCCACTGCGTTTATCTGAAATTGCAGAATACCGTACAGTATAATCCCTATTTAAGATCACTCCGGAATTAAGACCACCCCTCTATTAAGATCAATTTTTTAAAAGAACAAAATTTTATGTTCTTTATGTTAATGGTAGCATGATCCACAACTAAGACCACCCCACTTATTCACTTTCAAGACCATCAGTTTCAGTCCCAATTCATTGTTTTATTGATCTAACCCAACTATTGAGACCACTGATATTCCAGTCAATACCTAATGAGATCACAAATTGTTGTTATTCAACTGCTTTACTCCTCTAAAGTATGACACCTGATGTAACAAAGTGTTTAAACCATAATGATAAAGATGAGAAGATAAACTTAAGAGTGGTTAAATGCTATTTTCCGCACATCTATTTTGTAAAGAATTAATTTTGTAAGTAATAGGTGAATTTTTCTTTAATATCAAACATATTCAGACTTCGGCGCTTTGTTAAATTTAACAACGCTGTGCAAACGCAGTAAAATCTCAGTCTAGTGTGACAGGGCCTTTATTTATATGGGTGATAGAAATAAACTGAAATATGTTTGCGTCCTAAATCGTTATCAACAACTTTCTTTTGTCACATTTCTAGAAATCTTTGTTTGTTTTATGACTATATATTCCACACTCATTCAATATTTTTACTAGCTTGTTACGAATTCACCGTAGGGAACGTGTTACAGTATCGCGTTTTTCGGTTACAGTATAGAATTTTCAAGATGGAGGATTATTTATGGGAAGAGAGGTAGGTGATTTTTATTCAGGTCCATATTACTAATAGTTTAGTTTCAAAAATTTCTTGTAAGGAACAGAATCCGGTATCTAGTCATTTCTTCAGACCCTGCACCGCATATTTATCTCTATATTGTCTCATAAATGTGCAGATTTTACGGTTTAAAAATTTGAATCGAGAGACCAACGCATTTTTCTCCCATTCAGACATTATTTAAGCATGCCTAGATAAGTAAAATCTACAAATCGTTAGTCCTTTGTGTTAAGAAACGTTTATAAAAGTAAATGACCAGTTGAACCTATTTTCCTGTTGGTAAAATGCGTTTGAAAAAATAAACAATGTTACAGTATAGAGCGATGGTAATTTTGAAAGGGTTACAGCATAGACCTAGCGACTTTGATCCAGTTTTGTTACAGTTTATACCCAGATTTCGGTTACAGTTTAGATACTTGCCAAATTTCAAACAAAGTTCGTGTATCAATTATTTCTTATGAAATAACTCATACCTTTCTATTTAAAAAATAGATAAATACAGAATCCCTAAAGAAAGCCCAACACGGCAAAATTGAAAATGTTGCAGGCTCGGTTTCATTGAGCCTGTTCCTGGACGGTACTGGAAAGTGCAAGTTACCGTCCACGCCCCCTAGCACCGGCTTAAGCAGAATTCAACATTTAAACGTGAAATAGTAAAATTTTGAATTTAGAAACATCCGCAGATGTGTTCATACGGCGGTTATCATGGAACCTTCAATGTGACACTTCCGTGCCATTCCATGAAAAGCGGCGTATGGTCCCCAAGTAATAAAAAGCGTGTGCCCTAAACGAGAAAACAATGGGCGGAACTAAATAAAATGGAATTTTGAAAGGGGATCAGAGGTTATGAAGCCTGCGTATCACAGATAAGACGTCAAAAGACAAATTTAAAAAGCAGGCAACATATCCTAAGGGTGATTCAACATTATTCAAGTAGGAATATTGGAACCACCCAACTAGAAATGCCGAAAAGTTGAAACTAAAATACCACAAGCACAACAATAATGTCGTGCTGAACGATCTTCAAGGATCGAAAATATAACATCATTGATTAAATGTACGGGGAGACATTCTTGAAAGGTTGTATTACTTTTTTTCTTCAGCAGAAAAGTTATAGTTTGCTATTTTTCTTACTTTAAGTTTCAGATTGAGACTTTTTGCAGAATAAGTAATTATAATGTCCTAAGTAAGGACTGTTTTCACGACAACAACAGTAACTTTTATCGAATTGTATTGAGAAGAAAGATTATTGCTTGATTTCATTACACATTATAATAATGCCTTTAAGTAATAAAATAGAGAAAAAAGAATCCTTAACAGAAGTCCAACACGGAAAACATGAACATGTTGCAGGCTCAGTTTGATTAAACCTGTTCATGGACGGTAGTGGTAACTGCAAGCTACCGTCAACGCCTCCTAGCACCGGCTTCAGCAGAATTCGCAGTAAACATGAACTGGTACACTTTAAATTTTTGAACATCTGTGGATGTGTTCATATGGCGGTTATCATGGAACCTTCAATGTGGCACGTTACTAGCATTCTATGAAAAGCGGCATATTACCCCCAAGTTAAAAATTACGTGTGCCATAAACGAGTATACAATGAGTGAAACTAAATAAAATGAAATTTTGAGAGGGGATCGGGGGTTATGAAGCCTGCATACCAAAGATAAGCTTTCAAATAACACAATTAACAAGCAGGCATTACCCTAAGAATGATTAAACAGTAAAAGTGTGCAATACTGCAACCTTAAATTTTATTTTAAGTTGGAATTTCCATCTACCATAATGTATTTTGTAAGTATTTAAAAGGGTTTGTTACGTTTAGCTTTCTTGGATTTTAAGTTTCAACGACACTGAGGTCATGTGAAAACATTCCTGCTTTAGTGCAAAGAAAGACCCCAAATACCCTTTGTGAAACATTTCAGACACGAGCGGGCACCTGACTAGAACCACAGACCTTCCGTAAATTAGATAGATTCCTCACATACAAAGAATCCAAAGTCAAGATTGGATTTCAACTACAGCAGTGAATGAAAGATGATTTGAAGTCGACGGCCTTATCCCGACTCTGCCAGTATTATGTACCTCAATCAGGCTCACTAGAGAAGATATTGTAATTGTCTGACCTTAATTTATACTCTATAACTTTCAATATTATTTTCTTTTTCAGAAACATGAAAACTGCTATACAGGATGTCTGAAAAAACGAAACAAAAAAAAAAAACGAATTTTAATTTAATAATGACAAAATAATCGTAACTTCAACAAAGAAGCATTCGAAATGACGCCATGATCATGATTTGATTTGAATACTTTTGGTTCGAGATGAGAAGGGTCTTTAAACATTGCCTTTTTTAAAATCTAAGTTTCGGGTTTTCGTATTCCCGATCGCAACCGAAACCATTTGAACAACTTGATAGAAAGTCATGTAAATTTCATCACATTTAGTCAAGTAGTTACTGAGCGGATGAGATTAAACACACATGTGTACGACAGACGGACGAATAGCCATCGGGCCAATAAGCTCACAGAGATTTAAAAGTCTATGTAACATTCATACATTTTACCTAGTATATATAGAAAATATCGAAGTCTAAACTGTAACCGAAATATGGGTATAAACTGTAACAAATTCGGATAAAAATCGCTAGGTCTATGCTGTAACCCTGCACAAAATATGGTAAAATATGATAAACAAGATCGACAAGGAAAGGCGGCGTTCAATGACAACGCTCTATACTGTTACATTGTTTATTTTTTCAAACGCATTTAACGAACAGCAAAATAGGTTCAACTGGTCATTTACTTTTATAAACGTTTCCTAACATAAAGGACTAACGTTTTGCAGATTTACTTTATCTAGGCATGCAAAAATAATGTCGAAATTGGAGAAAATGCGTTGGTCTCTCGATTCAAATTTTCAAACTGTCAAATCTGCATATTTATTAGACAATATAGCGATAAATCTGCAGTGCAGAGTCTGAAGAAATATATGACTAGATACCGGATTCTGTTCCTTACAAGCAAAGCACAAAACATCTTTTAGAAACTAAACTACTTGTAGTATGGACCGAAATAAAAATATCCTACCTGTCCTCCCAACTAATAATCCTCCATCTTGAAAATTCTATACTGTAACCGGAAAAACGCGATACTGTAACACGTTCCCTACGGTGGAATTGATCGAGACATGTTACATGTTTCACAACAGCTGCTGTATTATACATTTATACTCGTTTGATAATCATTAAAGTAATTTGTCTCCAAATAAGTAGACACAAAAGAAAATGAAAAGATAAATAAAAAACTCTTTAGAAATAATAAAAAGCTAGTATGCTATATATGTAGGTGGTGGTTTTAGCTATTTTGTACAGAAGAATCTTGGCAATATATGACTGATTTAATAAGCTTTTAATAAGCTTGCAAATTCCCAAATAAATTTCTTATTTCCAAGCTGCATTAAATCATGACAAATTATGGAACCTTAAAACATGTGGCGTCCAATTTTCGAAATAAAATTTTAAAATTCGATCGACAAAGATAATCAAAATTGTATCAAAAGGATTCATTGTGAGGAAAATAATATGCTATTTGAATTTAATATTATTTGCAGTGTTTCAAAACATACTGCGGATTAATTTAGCTATATTTATGGTGTTTGTCGCAGTGAAAGCAAATGATTTTGTCGACTATACGGTTAAAAAATGGTCCTAGTAACTTATGCACGATTCCCCGTTGTCTACAAATGTAGATGCTTTGCTAGTTTCTATCCATTTAACCTTCATCACAGATTAAATTAAGCAATCAGGTTTATTTGATGCATTTAAAGATGAACTCCATTCCGTATCTAGATTTCCAAATTACACTCTCATTTACTTCAATTTGTCTCGGGACAAAATTAGGAATATTTTCTCTAAGTTAAATAAACAAAGTAGCTTTTTCATTTTATTGCGCGAAATTTCGACAAATAGTCTGATATATGATAGAAATATTAGCAAACAACGCATGTAACCTCAGATCCCCTTTCAAAATTCCATTTTAGTTAGTTCCGCCCATAGTTTTCTCGTTTAGGGCACATGCATTTTTTTACTTGGAGACCATATGCCGCTTGTCGTGGAATGGCACTAACGTGTCACATTGAAGGTTCCATGATAACCGCCATATGAACACATCTGCGGATGTTTCAAAATTCTAAATTTTTTGATATATTTGAGATATTATTAAAATAATTTTACAACATAAGCAACATTATATTGATGTTTATGCTTTTAAGTAGTAAGCTTAGAATGCCTATTGCCTCGTTAACAAGCGCAAAATCTCAAAAGCCACTACCAGAAACAACAGCGACAACAACAATAACAACAACAACACTTGCAAATACAGACACATATCGACTGAATACGGGATGGAGTTAACGTTTATAAATAACCAAGTCATACATTAACAGCATTTCGATGTTAATAAACATGAAATTATGTATACCATTTCCGTCACAATCATAATTTATATATGTACACAAAGTAAAATAATGATAATACAAAAATAAATGTATTTTATAACGACTTTAAAGATTGTGAACAATTTTTTGTGAAGACTGTAAAAATTGTCGTTCATTGCATGTAACATGTTAATTATTTCTTGAATTGTAGATATTTTTTCGTTTCTTAAAATCTTAAAACATTTTTCCTAATGTTGATTTTCTTTAACGGTTTTGACATGCAGATTCAAAACAGGAGAACAGTGTGTTTCGGTAGCATAGTCAATGCAAAAATACTGAAGTGCACTGGTAATAACTAAAATGAGAAATCTAATATGATTGTAAAATTTAATTTAACATTAAATGTATATAATGTGTTTTATCTTAAACTAACAATTCGACTCGACTCGCTCTCGCTTATCTGTTTTGCTATTTTAAGAACATATCAGAACAGTCTGAAACACGAACATGGTGTGTTACATGAGTTGAATAGTTCAAGATACAATCTTACTAAATGCTGAATAAGATATATAAAACTTAACACGATGATAAAATGATAATTGTTTTCAATCAGTATAAAAATGAGCATATTAGAATAATTTGAAATAATGAGTATATAGTCCTCGTTAACCGATAAAAGAAATTTAATACACACAATTGGAATCATTTCGTTTCGATGACAGTTTATTGTTTACTATGGGGTGATTTAACGTTAAAAGTTTGATAGCCACTGAATACCCGAATAATTAATTTCTTATTAACCTCATAATACGAGTACGTTGATTGGGTTAAATTTATCCTGTATGTAATTACTATTTCTTTTGTATCGCAAGCTTGATATAATGCTTGTTATTCCAAGTGCTTACAATAATGTTGGACTTTATTAACATCTCCAGCAAAGTTTTTTTCAAGTAAATATTACATTTTTCTTCATTAAATCAAATGTATATTTGTTAGTTTGAAATCACAATATATAAATTCATAAAGAGGAAACACTCTTTTTATTTAGATGGAGTTTACAAATATATTCATTTATATATTTAAATTCCGATTCCGTCCATTTATATTTGTATGTAAACCCTCAGAGAAAAGATAGGTTAGAATAATGTTTACAGCGGGGAGATTTTAAAATATTGAGCATGCAACCGAGTATCAAATTCATTCGCCTGTTACTCGTTATTCTCATAACGTTTGTTATTAATCAGATATTAAAATGCCAACATGTTTATAAACATGTTCTGAAACTATTTAAATAAGAAAAGTAAGCATGCGTGGTCATTGTGATAGTCAGTTATCAGCGATTTTCACGGTGTAAGCAGGTCAAGTTTGCATTTTGTCATGGTTCGATGATTTTGGACAAAGTTATCTCTTTCGAACGTTGGAATTTTTATTAAAATTTTCAGTTTCCGCACTCTTACTTTTGTTAGAAAACTATCTAGTCATTATCTCGGCTACAAATATGCAATTTGCAAAAGATTAACACTGAATATTTTCATAGCCTTGAACGTTGTATTACGATTTGTGTTAACATTGAATAGTTGAAGGGTTTTGAACTTAAACTGAAAAAAAAGCTAGTTTGTGCAAATTTGGAACTAAACATTTTTATATCATTTGTAATTTTGACTGCACGCAAGGGCATCCGTGGCGTGACGACACATTTTTAGTTAAAATTATTATGAAATTGAGCATTAATCTGGAAGCATGATGATTTTATACATTTTTATTAATTGGCTTCAATGAACACTACATGCAACACTTACGAGATGTTGAGTTTTTATATGTTTTAAATTTCAATAATTCAATTATCAATTTCTTTATAACCCAAATAAACCATAGGTGTTGTGTTAGAAGTTTCTTTAAGTGTATTCATGTTATCCTATTGACTGTATATTCCTGGAAAATATTGGATTTCACCATCAATTAACAAGTTTTAACATACTCATGAATACTCACTCAGAATCGCTCTTGGTAAATTTAGCTAAATTCATATTTTATGCACTTAAATATAGATCTGAACAAATTGGTTCAATTAATTTCTACCAATATTTATATGACAACAAAGTATATGAAAATTTTACTTTTAAATGAAATGAAGTTAAACTCACAGAACACATACTAAAATTGATACAAATCAAAGTGTCGGTTTCTTCAATTGAAGGAACATTTATGCTTTATTTATACATTGTTAGCACACGTGTGCAAATTATTAATGCAATATGATTTAATTCTACATTAAGTCTATTATTGTTGATTCAAAATTTTTCAATGTATACATTTGAGTTTGCGATAATCTACATTTTAGCATGTTTTGCCTTACATTTTGTTTCGGATAAGGATAAGGTTAAACTGTTGAAAATGTATCAAGTTCATTCTCAATTACATTTTCTATTCCAGACAATCTTCATAGAAAGATTTTTCTCTATTTAGATTGCAGTGAATTTGGGTGATATATTACTGTATTTGACTAAATAATAGTACTATTACCATAATATTTTACACTGTTTTGTACATATGTAAACAAATTACTTGTAAACTATGGTTTTTTGGGCTAATGGCCTATAAAGCAATAAAGATATTGTATTGTATTGACTATGTATCAACTGTTGGGTTGTATTTTTTCTTTTGTTTTTGGGGTTGTTATAACACAGAGAGACAAGAAATCTTTAAATCTATGTTGTGTTGAATACAACAGATGAAAAGGTTTTTTTTTTGGTTTTACGTCACACCGACACAGTATAGGTCATATGGCGACATTCCAGCTTTACTTGTGAAGAAATACCTCAGATGTCCCTCCGTGCATTATTTCAGGCATGAACGGGCACCTGAAAAGAACCACCGACGTTCCGTAAGGTAGCTGGAGAGCTTCCTCACATGAAATAATGCAGATGATAAGGTATATACATTTAATGATAAATGAACTTGTGACATACATATAACAAAAACCCATGACCTTTAAACAATGCTTGTAAAGATGCACCAGAAAGAAATATCATAGGTCAAGGTGTTTTGTTTTTGTTTCAGAGACGTAATGTTTAAATATTTAGCTTTTTATGTCTATTTCAGCCTCCTTTACCCGATATTCAAAAGAGTAGATGAATGATTTTTACGATTGTGGTAGATCATCATGCTTAATCATCCCTCACAATATTTAACCAATTGCACTTTGTGCTCAGATCAACTGAAAATGAATGTTTAAACGCTCAAAATAGATACAAGTATTAAAATCAGACACACAGTTCAATATAATGAACCAATACAATACAATTCAATGTTGTAGAATACAATTCAATGTTGTAGAATACAATACAATGTTGTAGAATACAATACAAATGTTGTAGAATACAATACAAATGTTGTCGTTTAAGTAAGTTTTTGTTTATATTTTGATATAACCAGTAAAAGATTGATTCCACAAAACTTATTTATTTAAATCATTAAGTGTTATCGCTATCCACAAAATAACTTTATACACGCACAGTGAAGGTTATTATATAGATCAGAAATATATCATGTCAACATCTAATTCGAAGTAACATTTCTCCTTAAAAATTGAGGAAACCTAATAACGTGTTTAATGCTATGACCAAAAAGAGTATTGAAGACGTATCCAGCTCAAGGACTCTTCTAGCTAATCAGATTCTTTGTTGAGAGTGAACACGTAGGAGATATAAGAAATGTCTGATAAAGTAATGGCGAAATTGGATTGAAGACTCATAACTGTAAGACGATCAGCCTTTCTCCTTCATTTCATTTATGATGTTCAACATTACCAGCTAAAAATAATAACAGAACCACAAGGAAACACAAGTTAAAATGGTACAGTTTCGATAAAAAACTAAAGCAAATTACGACAAAATCATAACAAGGACTATACGAAACTAAAACCAAAGTGATGAGCATAAAGCAATGTAATAATATCGCAATAAAATCATCATGTAAGAACGCAGCTTCTACAATATGCAATAGAAACGACATCCGTGCTTCAAAAGGGACAAGTGTAGATAAAAAATGCTATTACTGTCATCTCTTCAATATCCAATTTTTATTCGATTTAGTCAGCCCGTTGTCAACATAATAAATCATTCTTGAATATAAATGGGTAAAATCGCTTAAATGAATAATTAATTCTGTTCTAGATCAAACACGTACCTGGGGAATAAAAGATACAATTTGAACTAATTGGGTTACAGTTATGTAAACAATTACATTTAATCATTGAATGATATTTTATATAAAATCTACCTTTGATTGGCCTTTGTATTGATTTTATTTGTCAAAATGTTTTTGTCAGACACCAAGATGCATCGCTAGGCTTATTTTCAATTTAGTTTTTCCGCTTCATTTATTAAATTGATTTATTTTTTCCTCGGCGTCGGTCGTACATAAAAGGGTCATTTATGCCGGGAAATTAATGATGGGTGTGAGTTGTATACATTTCTGATGCTTAAGATTATGTTGGATTTCAAACAGTGATTTCTACACATAAGAGGTTTCATTTTTTGTAATGTAAATTTCATCAATATGAGCATTCAATTTCAGTTTCTTGAAATGTTTTCATACACCTTTAGATATTTACGCACTGACCTGCTCTTAGTTGCAAATAAAGTACATATATAAATGCATTTATTTCTTTGCGAATTGTCTGAGAATGCATGCCATTTTTATATACTGCTTTTCATTTAATTTTTACTGATAAAAATAATACTTCAGTTTTAAAAATTGCGAAAAAAAAAACTGTATTTAATAACCAGTGAAGTATTACAGCCTATGAAAACGATTAGATTTCGTGTTGTTTATAAAAGATAAGTATTACAAGATTTATTTTAGGGCCGTATGTAGATTATTATCAAATAAATATCAGTCTGTACTTTTTGATTGTTTGTTTGTTTGATTTGTATTGAATGCTTGGTGTTTCCTTGTTGTTATTGTTTGTAATTTTTTCTTTCTTTCCTAATGCATGATGAAGTAATCTGATTATTAGCTAGTTTGTAAATTTCTTTGTGCTTAGACCTAGACTTCTAGTAAGTTGATCAAGTTTCTTGTGTATTCTTATTTTTTTCTAATTTTTTATTAGTAAAAATTATAACTTTGAATATTGAAAATTAAAATAGAATTTGAATGTTGGTATTTTGTCACCATAAAATCTCTGACATTAGTAACAAATAACGATATCGTTTCTATCAATTCAAATTTATTGTAAGTACATGTAGTGTATAAACGTACACACACGCACACACATGCACACGCGCACGCACATATCATTTCTATAACAAAATTTGCAAAATGTGAACAAAATAATCAATTAGTTGTATTTTTTTGTAATATTTGTTCTGGTTTGTTATCATGTCCATTACATATATGTACTGTCTTTTGTACCATAATTAAGTTATTTTATTCTACTTTATCATCATACTTGAGGAACAAGTTTATTCCTATCTCATTATGTTTAGTATTTACGTTTCTGTTATTTTATTTATGCTTACCTCTGTCTCTCTGAATATAGCACTGTGTTACGTTGCCTGTCCGTTCCCTGGTCTCAGTCATGATATTATCTTTTATTACTCAGTCCTACGGTCGGTCATAGTTTATTTAGCAGTTATACTGTACCCTTATAGATGAATGATATAGAAGCTTATCGATCGGCTTTTGGACAGTTTAATAATGGAAGACAACGGTTTAAGAAGCGTGTACAATTTAAAGTTACATTTTTTCAAGAACTCATTTTATCGTTACTTAAATAAGTATAACATTTTATTAATTTTCTAGAGTTATGTATAGCTAAGATACAATACATTTATTATAGAAATATCTGTTTTACATGTTGTGTCATTATATTGATATTCAACGATTGCAGTCAAAGGGAGATAACAAGTGATTATACATTTGTATTGATTAATTGTTATTATTTGTTATTTTTGTAGTATATTAATTTTATTGTCTGGAGATGTCGAAATGAATCCAGGTCCTGAGTCTGCGTCTTTTTCTATTTTTCATCAAAATATAAGAAGTATTAGAAACAAATTTGATTATGTAAAAAATAATTTTCTTGACTTCGACGTTTTATGTTTCACTGAAACTAAGTTGTCCCCAGATGTTACCGACGACATGATAACATTAGATGGTTATAGCTCAATATACAGAAAAGATAATTCTTCCCATTCCGGTGGACTTTTAGTTTATGTGTCTAATAACTTCGCATCTAAAAGACTATTTTGTTTGGAAAACATTTTACCAGAATCTATCTGGGTGGAAGTAAAATCTGATTCAAACAAATTTTTTATATGTAATTTGTATCGTCCTCCACAAACGCCTGTAGAATTATGGGAAAGACTTAATAT
Organism: Ruditapes philippinarum; assembly: GCF_026571515.1. Taxonomy (NCBI): domain Eukaryota; kingdom Metazoa; phylum Mollusca; class Bivalvia; order Venerida; family Veneridae; genus Ruditapes; species Ruditapes philippinarum. The sequence continues at coordinate 12,333 of NW_026859283.1, forward strand.
TTGCATTGATAGGGCTTTAGAACTTTCAAGTAATATTATTTTGTTAGGAGATGTAAACGAAGATCAACTTAACGTGAATAACCACAAGTTCCGAGATATATTAATGCTAAATATTATGAAAAATGTTATAAGTGAACCTACGCGTATAAGTCCCTATTCTCGAACACTTTTAAATCCGATTGCATTAACAAACAATATTCAAAATTTACACTCGGGTATTTTCGAAACGGACAAAGGTATAAGTGATCATTTCGGAACCTTTTCTTTTATCAAAACTTACATTCCCCTACGACTTCTTTCAAACGCAGAGTATGGAACTATAAACGTGCAGATTTTCATGAACTAAACAATAAAATTCGAGCGACAGATTGGTCTTTTTTACAAAGTGATAATATAGATAATGTTACACGCACATTTACAAATACATGTTTAGAATAAGCTTATCATGCTGTCATGCATTCCGACTAGCCTAGCAACAATTAGACCAAACGACAGACCATGGAACAACTCTGAAATAAGAAAAACCTCCCGACATCGCGATAGACAAAAACGTATAGCTGTGAATTCAGGAAGCCTGTCTGATTGGAACAATAAAGTTAATAACATGAAAAACATGCAATACGATGCTGCTCGAATTGTAACTGGTCTAACGAGGACAGTATCTATCGCCAACCTTCTTCGTGAAATCAGTTGGGTATCACTTGCAGACAGAAGGAAAATGCAAAAATTATTTCTAGTTTTTAAACATAACCAAGGCGAGCTTCCCTGTTATTTAAGTGATATTTTTCTAGAATTAGTTCGTAATACTAGTACATATAATTTAAGAAACAACGAAAACTACGCAACTGTTACACGACGTCTAGAAATTTATTCAAAATCAGTGATACCATCTTCCATTAAATTATGGAACAGTTTAGATCTTGAAACGCGAACATCTCCTACACTTTCATCTTTCAAAACCAAAATTAAAAAAAAATCTTTACGCCGCCTCAAGTTCCGATATATTTCCTTACTGGTGACATATTTTTACAAATTCACCACACACGTATAAGAAATAAGTGTAGCAATTTAAATGCTGATTTGCACTACAATCACTTACGTGACAATTCAAATTGTGAATGAAGACGCAGACCATTACTTTTTCAAGTGCCCATTGTATATAAACCAAAGGCTAACGTTATTTATCAATACTCGTGATTATCACCCTGTTAGTGCCCATACATTGCTTTTCGGTATAACTAACCTTAGTGATGAAGACAATAATAAGTTATTCCTTCACGTTCAAAATTTCATCAAATATTCAAGGGGATTTGAAAATGACTAATTTTCAAACAACGCTTTTAAATTGTTGTCCATAACCTATATGTAAATGCTGAGGACAGGAACTGGGCAGGAATCTCCTACATGGTGCTTATTCTTTCATTCATTCAGTCAATCATTCTTTCTTTCTTTCTTCCTATCTTTTTTTCCCTTTTCTTGATTACTTTTTTTATTTCAAGTTTTGTAAGTCTTTGAACAATTTTTATAATCAAATTCTATTTTCTCAAATGATATCATATTGATTGCTGATATATACATTTATGGAATTCTAATTACAACAGAATTTATGCACATCTTTTTACTACAAGTGAGACAATGTGGGAAGGGCCAATTCTCTAATGTTGTTAAAACTTGTGGCTCGACCCTTTTACTTTTTTATAATAACTATAACATCCATGTAATAACTGTAAATGTATTCGTTACTGTTTTGTAGTATGTTTACATGTGACAATGTGTCTGTTTTTGTATAAAATGTAAAAGCAATAAAATATGATTAAACTAAATTTTTGTATACAATTACTATGTTATATGTACTTTGTCGATGACACCATTCATGTCATAGTTACGAGTATTCATATTTGTTACATACATCAATGGCATGTTGTCATTTAAACAGCTCGTTATGCGACTCAATTAGTGATTGACCTGTCCGGGCTCTGTCTTGTGTCCTGTCCTGTTTTTGTTTGGGGTCCGTCTGGGCTCCTTGCCACTGGTTCTTGTTGCTGGGTCGTGTGGGGGTTGCGTTCTTTGAACGCCGCCTTTCCTTGTTGATCTTGTTTATCATATTCTTTACTGACAGTAATTTCTTAAACATACCCTCTAGATAAAATATAAAAAAGTCGTTCTTACATAAAAAATAATCAAAGTAGTAGTTTTGATTTTTTTTTTCAAAAACAAAACTTCCTTTGAGTTACCGAATATTTTTATATGCATACAATAGATTATGTCATGAAATGTATGTTAATGGCCTACATATGTGCCTGTTAATGACCTTCCATTATTTTTATATTTTGTATCTTTATTTTAATTAACCATTTGTTGCCAAACAACTCATTAATTGAGCCTCTTTGGCTGAAGAAATATTTTGCCAGGTCACCTTTAAGGTAAATTAACAATGGTTTTTGTAGTTTCCTTCCCGTTCTGGATCAAACATTGATCCGTAACTCTCACATTAGGGCTAAGCCAATATTTCGCAACGCATTATGCTATAATGAATAATTATTTACTTTAATTACGTGCTTAGATATTATGCATATTTATTTTAACGTTTATATGGTGCAGCGTAAAAACATATCTTAGTTGTATATGATAGTAATAACATGATCACAAACAAAATGTTAAACATGTATATTGGTATAATAACATAGTTTTTATCTTCTTCTACTTAAACAAAGCCAGCAATAAACAAATCAAGCCCAGTTCTTTTTTATTATAAATAATAAACCGTGTTACTAAGATGTTGAACACAATTTGTGTGTGCAAACGTTTTCAATATAAATTACGTTTTATTCCATTCAGTTAATTTTATTTGTTGAGAGATTCAAAATAAATATCGGTTAAAATATCGGTCTTTTATAGTACATGAACAAGTTATCAGTTTTGCTTTATTTGTTTTTAAATGTGCACCTTAAATAAACTTTTATTTTGCTTAACTATTGTCAAGTTTTATCAAGTGCCGCAGAGTTTGGTCAAAGCTTATATTATATTATGTAAAATTACGTAAAAAGAACATTAAAACAACTTCCACCACCGAAAGATTGAAAATGTTGCAGGCCCGGAATGTTTGTTGCTTCTTGTAAACACTACAGGCGACTCCCTAGCACAGGAACAGGCAGAAAATTAACATTTACACATTTAAATATGTTTTATTTAGAGTTGAGTAACATCCGTATATATGTCCACGGCGATGATCATGAAACATTTTGTTATCATTTCCCTTAAAAGTTTGTTAATCATAACAGCTATAAGCATGCCCCTCCTTCCCTCTTCTCTGCCATTTTTGTTTTGGTGCCTTCTGAATACCATACCCTGCTAGTGTGGCTTGAGTGAGTTGGGGGCTACATCTTGCCTTGTTGATCATTGTTCTCATTTGTTTTCAACTTGACACTATCGTGTCATGTAATGAAAAGTAGTGTAAGATTCACGCAGATGTTATGAAACCTGTACATCAAATACTCAATATCTTCGAACTAAATAATTGACATAAAATCTTATTTGGCTTATCGAGCTTGCTAGTAGGAATTACATTATGGCAAAAAGTAATTTCAGTATTACAAATTATACATAATGACAAAATGCTTTTGGCGATATCAAGTGTACTGACTCACATTCCCACTCAAAGTCTTAAAACAAGTTCATTGACCAAGACATACTAATCAAGAAGGCAAATGGCAATGCCATGAAACCAGATTTTCAACAATAAACGTGGGTCTTGCTTTCAGCCTTTTCTTTTTCCAAAGATACTCTATCGGTGAAAAGGCTAAGGGCATGTTTATAGCTATGACGTTATAAGTAAGAACCAAACCATCAGAAAACAAGAAATGTCAAAATGACACATGCCCCATTGCCATGTAAATTGCCACTCTAATGTGTATTAGGACTGAGCAACCATTATGAACGTCACAGTGAAAATAATTATTTGATGGTATATTTCAATGAAACAAGTACATCTAGATATATTTTCCCCTAAAAATGCTAATATTTTCCTATAAATTGCCCTGCGCACATTCTTCACGAGAGCAGCTGACTTGTACCAGCTAGAAGACAGAAAGATGTCCCTATAGAAAGCCTCTGCTAGTAACCATGCAGGTAAAATTGAATTGAAATTGAAAATTGTATAAAATTGAGTGCAATATTATACGATATGGGTATTCTAAAAGGAAGGGATATTTACACGCTATATGGCGTCAGATAGAACGTCAATAAAACAAACGTCAGGGAAATGACTTCTCTGTAAAGTGTATTGCAGCGTAGATATTTAATCAGTTTGCTTTTTTATTAGCATAGAAGTAGATATTAATTTTCCTGCGTTGCAGTGTAATAATGCATGGTTTATCGTTTAAATGCTTTTAATGAACACTGAGGTCTACCGACCTTCCTAAACATTTGAACTTGAGCCGTGCATTATTTAAAAAAAATCAATTACAATTGATGTATATTTCCTTAATGTAATATATAGAGGATATTTGTTTGTTTGTGTGTAAGATGAAAATTTATTTCATCGAGTGGGCTTTAAAAACAGTATTCTCACGAGTGGCGTAGCCACGAGTGAGAATACTGTTTTTAAAGTTCACGAGATGAAATAAAATTAAATCTTACACAACAAACAAACAAATTTTCTTTTTATTTTATGCTAAAAAACAAGTTTAAACGAAATTTTCATGACATTAACGTAAATATTAAAATCTGTTTTCCCCATTGAGAGCCCCATTTAGTCGGAATTTCTCATTAAAAACAAGAAGTCTTGAGCTGTAAAATAAGTCCGACAATCAACGTTAAATGACAGTGATATTATTTATTTTGTTAAAAAAATATGAATGATCGCTTGTTTTAATAATAAAAACAAACAATTCTTGTAGGAGAAAAATTCCAACCATCCATCCATATTTCTGTTACTTACTGCGTATTTATATTAGACCTGGCTTTGTTAAATGTAAGCGGCAGCCATTTTTTAAAGTTGTGTATTTCACGGGAGGAAAATAATTGTGTTTCATTCAGAGGGATATCATTTGGATTTGTTAGTCTTACACCTTTTTAAAAGAAAGAAAACATATTTGAGGATTGAAACAGACAAAAAATAAGTGTTGACAGATGTGAAAACATTCAGAAAAGGAGCTTGGAAAATGGAAAACTTGGAAGCTTGCTCGGAACGCTGGGTGGTTTAATTGTTCTACGAGGTGATAGCTGTCATTGCTTTTCAATTTTTCATAAAGCGTACGGCAGTTATTGCTCGTAGGATACTTTAATGTGCCCAAATGTCATCAAGAGCAGTTTGCATGTGGAAGGAATGTATTTGTCAGACTGTAAAAATGTAACAAAAAATTTAGAGATGAAATTTGGTGATTGGAATTTGAATGAATAGAAGTAAGTTTTCTTCTTTTTATTACTTTTGACGTTTAAGTTGATTATCAATTTCAGCTTTGCGTTTTCTTTAAACAGCCTGATATTGTCAGAATTGTCAGTAAAAATAAAATTGAGGTACCACATGGGGAAAATCTTAAAAAAGTAGTTTCGTCATTGAAAAAAGTGAAATTATATTTTGATAATTTTCACTGTGAAATTATCAAATATAATTTTCACGGATAAATCAGTAATCCACTGAAAAGCATAAAATAAAGACATGCATTGAATCGAATTCTATAAGAAATTGGAGTAGAAATCTGAATCATTTTGAAATTATTACATGATGTGATAACGAATTTAAAGGTTTCATTTTTCTTTTATTCAGAAAAGCGAGGTTCTTGGTTTTTTATTCAAATGCTTCAGTCAATTTATTGATTCCAACAATAAATATGCTTGTGAAATTAGTTTCTTGTGCCTTTTTCAATATTCAGCGTCAGTACATTCATTGATTTCCTACGTACGATAAATGCATGTAACACTTTTTTCGCTACATCTAATTCAGCATATAGCTCTGTACTATTTATATTAACGAAAATCTTTTAAGATAGGAACAAAACTTAAAAAAAAAACCCAAAAAAACAACACGCAAGGATTTTTGTTGAAGACTAGAAATAGAGGATATTTGTGAACACCAAAAGTTCATATTTCACTCGTGGCTGCGCCACTCGTGAAATATACCTTTTGGTGCTCACTCGGTGAAATATATTTCGATCTTACACTGAACTAAACAAATTTTCTTTTTATTATATGCAAAGAAACGTTTTAAAAAGACTTTAAACAACCTAATACTGAAAGAAAAGCGCGCCAAATAATAATACAACGTGACGTCATTTACGACGTCACGTCATTAAGTTGGTACCCAATTCTGTGCACGCTTGTATTACACTTAAACAACGTAAGGGGCTTAAATTCAAAACAGTGAAATTATCAAAGTGGTATTTTCACTGTTTCAAACAGTGAAATTACCAGTTTTATATCACTGATATATTTCTATAAACCACCGAAAAGCATGTAATAAAATCAGATAATCGGGAAAAAAACCAACATGTACTTTGCAATTTCCATAAATATTACTATGTCACTAATTGCCTTCCACTTAGCTTAATTGAACTAATTATAATAAGCGAATGTTTCAGTTTCCTTTGGGGGACAGGTCAGAGACATTAAGCTTAGTTCATATAAAGGGCATAGTTTAATAACATACACCTACTCATCTTAATGTGAACTCCATTACTACAACATTTTTTTTACCAAATTTAGAAATCTTGGTATCAAATTGTAGAGAATTGAATGCTCTACAATGATTTAAAGTAATAAGTATTATTTAATCTCGAAATCACCGCAAGTGTGAAACAACAGGGATGTGACCAATTACCCGACTTAAAAGCATTTTATTCTTATAATTCAAATAATGAAAGTAACTACTCAGGAGATTGCTCCCCTTTTTGTACGGAGTATTTTCATTGGTCTGAGGTTTTTCCACCCTAGCTTTCTTGTTGATCGTGTTTATCATATTTTACATGATCAATGAAAATACTCTATACACGTACACGTAACATAATATTGTCTAATGAAACGTACATGTTATGCCAAGTAGCCAGAAAGTTGTTGCATGAATGCTTTTGTCAAATCAGCTTTTCATAAATTTCACCTTAATTCATCAACAGGATTTAACTTAAATATTGTATATAACATAAATCATGTACAATTGAATGACAATTTATTTGCTAAATGTTTAGATAAGCAATCTGTACTGCGCTTAGTTATGAAAACGTTCTATATAAACTATTATGAAAACAAATTCAACACACAAATGTCATTTTATAAAACATTAATTCCTTGAACAACACTTTTAAATGCATAGCAAATTTTTGAAATCATAAAGGAAGTTTAAATGATACATTTTCATTTATTTTGAAATTTAATCTTAGCAGTCTGTTCTGAGAAACATTGTTTATGATGCATTCACACGGACATGGTAAGAATAGGTACAATTATGTCATACATTAAAATCAGATTGCACGAACTTTTTATTTATTAAATTATTTTCCTGAATTTAATTATTTCACCATTAATTCAGTACAAACAGTGAAATTTGATTACAATTTGTTTCCATTTTTTTCATTCCAGTCAATTTAAAGATAATATTTGTTTTATTTGATTGAAACTTACAAAAGCGTAGAAAATCCAAACAATGTGCATGTGTTTCATGTTCTTGTTATGTGTTCAGACAAAAGACACAATAATAACGCTGTTAGCAATGGTATCAATGAAGGATCAGCTAAATATTTTGACTCGTATTGATCTGATCGAGTTATATAAGAGTAGACGGTTTTTTAAAAGATAACGATCTCTAGGGGAAAATGTTTCTGTAAAACATCATTAAAATTAATTTGAATTATTTGGCGCGTTGCCTTAATTGGATAATCCTATGTTCATATTATGTCAACACGTGCGTGCTTTTGTTCTAATAAAGTTCATCTGTTAATTCGAATTATATCACAAAATAATAAGACAATTACTGTTTAACTCATACAAGACCTATATCTATTTTAACATTTTAATTAACCTTTAACGCATCGGTGAAATATAGTGAGTTCACCTTTAATAGCTCCCTACAACTTTACACTGACTTTCAAGTGAAGCGTAAATAATTGAAAGCTCATAAAAGAATAAGCCCGATATTTATCTAACAAAAGGAAGTGGTAGAAATGCAGAAACTTAAGATTGTTAAAGTAGTTAATTCCTGTTAATGAGATAAGTGATAATGCATATTCAAAACTGCAGTCTTTGGCAAAATTGTATTCATAATATTGTTATAAACTGAACCGAAATGAATGTAAGGCTTTCTTGAAGCATGTTTAGTTTATTCTTAAAAAATATTTCCTCAACACGTTTACATACATTTGCTCGTTTAAATCAAGAAATGTAAAGATAGAGATCTCATTTTATTTGTAAAACCGTGTTTTTAACGTAAAACATTGTGAAGGTATATGACTACATAATCAAATTAATTTAAACACGTTTACATACTGAACCGAAATGAATGTAAGGCTTTCTTGAAGCATGTTTAGTTTATTCTTCAAAAAATATTTTCTCAACACGTTTACATACATTTGCTCGTTTAAATCAAGAAATCTAAAGATAGAGATCTCATTTTATTTGTAAAACCGTGTTTTTAACGTAAAGCATTGTGAAGGTACATGGCCACATAACCCAATTAGTTTAAACACTTTAGATAACACTGGTAGATAAAATATTCCTAGAAACAGACCATTGTAACAGGTGTGCATTTAATGATGAATGTTTTATGTAAGCACTGTAATGTTATACTGAAATTAGGTACACTGAACCCATTCAATTGTACCTGATATCTGCACCATCGCATTAGTTCGTTCACTGAATTACTAAATATCTTTAATGGGTGAATTTTACTTTAATATGTTTGGCTTATAAATTAAGAAGAATCTATAACAATATTACATACAAAATAAAGCTGTTACAAGCGGACATTATCGAGGGATTGATTTAATACAATTTAAAGCAGAACACACATGTATCAAAAGAAAGATATTTGCAAATATAAATTTACGATAATATAAATTTACGATAATAACTTGTAAGAAGAGAAATGAACTGTTATTATTAACAATGAAATACAACTGATGTATTGATACATAACAGACAAGAAAACTATTGCCTTATGATTTGGGATTTATTATGTATTCTTAGCAAGACTAAAATATTCGTTTTGGCAATCCGACAAAGTAATGAAATGAATACAAATCACAGACACTTTTCTATACAAACAAAACAAAAGGAAAATTGCAATTCGCACATTGTACTATTTCAGTCACGTTTCATAAAGAACGCACGTATTGAATTGCCTTTGGGAATAATGGAATTTCCTGTTTCAAGAAACGATATACCAGTAGTGGGGAAATGTCTTCGTTTATTTGATAACAAGCATAATTCAAGTATCAGTTTGATGTGTTAAGTACAGTGTTATGTTATTCTAATTTGCTAATTGAACAATTTACTTTTTAATGACGATAATAATAACTTATTTTTAAAACGATTCTAGTCGTCTCCTTTCATATTCCTGACAAAATGTTACTACACATGAAATTTTACGACATAACGGCAGGTTATTTGTTAATCGTACACAAGATATTCGTAAAAGAATCAAAATATCTGAACAAAGATGTTTTTCTCTTGCCGAAAGGTGTTCACTTACGTACGAGGGTCGGTCAATATTTAATGCACTATGGTCAATAAATCTAACTTCAACATAGTCCTCCTTAAGTTTATCTGAAAAAAAAACACCCCGACTGGCCCAAATCCTTCGCTGCTCTTGTAGCGATGACATGTAAGATCTGTTTTTCAGACTAAAAAAGAAGAAAAGGACACAGGGTGACAATTCTGTAGAATACAGATAATGAGTTGATGTTTAAAGACAGTCATTCGTTTTTCTCGAAAAAAAACCGCAACAAAAGAAAGCTACAACAAGAAAATAAAATAAGCAATAGCTACTTTATGTGCAGAAGCGTTATCATGCCGAAGGATGAACTTTATCTATAGTTATTTTCCAGGACATTTCTATAAACAGACAAGCCACACAAACACATTCAGTAATTAAATTTTGTTGCATACGTTTCGGCTATATGCCTTCATCAGTGCAAAACATAATAAAATTACCGGAAGCGACGTCATAACGGAACACGCGTTAAACGCGCGAAAAACGTTATGGCGTTTAGCGGCAAACTATGATAACATGTAGAAACAAATATTTATGCTATAAATAAAGCTGGTACATGAATTAAAATGGATCAACAGTGATACAGATGTCTATTAGACAGTGTTAATAAAAATAAGATAATGGACAAACATATTAATATTCATGAAACGCATTATAAATCAAACAATACTTTATTATTTAGTCCATTTGGAATCATAGTATTTAATTTATGGATCCAAAAAGATTTGTTTGAATTATAATGCGTTACATGAATATTAATAGGACATTTCTATAAAACATATATATGACAGAACGGCCCCTAGAAACAATTTGACGACAGTTCCACGGATATTGAAACATAAACTTACATAACTTTCTTGGCACTTGTCAGTCACTTGGCAATGCGTGGTCGGTGAACATTTTTGTTGGCTTTATTGTTACGCTTGCGAATTGGCGTTAAATAGTATAATTATAGTAAAACCAGCTTTTATCACCAGTCACAATATTAGAAAAACAGCGACTATAATATTAAGTAAACAGTTTAAGTTATTTTCGAGCTCATTTAACTCGCTCCCTCTTTTCGTTAAATTTAAGTAAACAGTGTATCCATATGGGTACTGTCTTTGACTTCAAACCATTTTCCCAAACCGCTGTGGGTTCGAATCCTACCTAGAATTTCGGATATTTTTCATAAACCTTTTTAATGAATTCCTACACCAAGTACATCCTTCTATTTTGGAAATTTCAATGTTTTTTAATGTCACTAAAAAACTTTAAACCGAAACTACGGAACATAATTGTTAATGAATAATGGTTTTGATAAACATATGTCGATTTCATTGATGTTTTTTTCCATAGGAATTTGCTGACTTTAATTTCATTCTGTGATGTCATTTTATCATACTATTTAGCTGAGATTTATATAGTTTCGGATGTAAATAGGATAGGTTTTATCACATTTGTGGTAGGTCATCAGTTCCGAAAAAGAGCAATAAAATTAAAGAAATTGATGTTAAAAAAAGTTGTCTAATACATTAGTCGAGTAATAAAATGGATCTATCCTATTTGTTTTTTGACAATAAACTTAAGTATATCATTTCTTTTGGCAGACAAATCAATGCAAGATAATCAGATGCGCCGAATTGACGTCTTGAATACAAAGTTGACTATCACACATAGTGCATATCGATCAGCATCATGATTAAGAAGACGACACGAAGCGATAAATTATGGAACAGTTTCTCCACCAGACGGCAGAATACTTTCTTATTTTGCCAGGTTTTCAAAACAAATAACGAAACAAAACAATAAAGCGCTATATTTCCCACTACGCTTTACGACCACACAACTGAAATACAACTTTGAATATTTAATTTAATTTAAATATACTTATAATCTTTTCCGTTTTAGTCGCTCAATTAAATATCTAATGACATATCCTCTTTTTCTTTTATTCTTTTCTTTCTGCTCCCTGGTATACCTAATTTTGCTTACTATTTGCTTTATCCTTTGGCTAGTCCTTATTGATTGCTATGTTGCTTTTTTCTATTAATATTACATATTCATATTTCCCCAAAATTACTTTTTTTAATATTTACAAAACTCGACACACTTAATATAAAATCTTACGGAGAAGAATTTTGATTTTATATCTTTATTTTCCTATCCATTTAAAGATTGTTTAAACCGAATCTGTATATCATATATTGTGCATGTTCTGAAATAAAATATATTAAAACTAATTTCTGCACATTTACTGTGAAACCTTTAAATTTCAATTTGTATCATTTTATATTTTATCAAATTGCATTTTTAAAATCGTTATAAGATATTTGTTTACACTTTTTATTTCAGTCTAGATAATAAGTTTAGCATCTTTGACAATAAATTCAACAAAAACGTTATTTAGTACATATTTAGTAAGAATCATGTAATAAAATATTTAAAAGCATTAACAAAATGTATGATAAAAATGTATTTTCCATATGTCTCATATGTTTCGACAAAATGTACAAAATGTATTTCATCGGAATCATAACACATTTACTTAGGTAAATCAACAGTTTTATGAAAATAATTTCAAACACTAAATTGGTGATTGTTTATTTAGTTAGCATTTACAAAATGTGATTGGTCGAGCGGCACAGGCGTACTGACCATTTAAATCATGTAAATGCTTAGTAATTAACAATTACCTATTCTGAATTCATTATGCATATATTATGCATCAGGTGTTCACCAGTTTAAGTAAAAATGGGACACAATATTAAACGTATAAAAAGTCATTATATTCCTAAAACATTTACCATTTTGAGTATACGCCAAAGCAAGTGTGTGTTAAGTCTGATACTTAGTTAACTCATCTTGAGACGTTCCGCTTTACAATTAGTTCAAGATACACAATGCTTACTGAGTCAAAGTGTTATGTTTCTACACGCATCTACAACACATAATGAAAATGAAACATATTCTGCGTCGTAGCCAGAATGTTCATACAAAATTGAATAACAATTTATTTGCAAAACGTGTAGTTAAGCAATCTGTGCTGCGCTTAGTTAAAAAAACTTTCTATAAATTAACACACACATGTCATTTACTAAAACATTGATTCATTAAACAACACTTTAAAATACATGACCGACTTTTGAAATTATAAATGCAGCTTGAATGATAATTTATTTTGAAATTTAATCTAAGCAGTCTGTTGCGAAATGCATTGTTAATGACGCATTCACACGGACACACATTCTACTTTGTACAATTATTCCATAAATTAACATCAGACTGCACGTGCTAAAAATCAATATTATAAATACCTGTAATAGTGATTTCACCATTAATTCAATACAAACAGTGAGTAACTAAATTCAAATAGGGATATATTATAACCTATATTCAACATTTCAATGTTTATCAAGTTATATTATCACGAAGTAATCAAACTGGCGGAAGTAAAATGTCCGAAAATTTGACGATTATTTCTTTTTAAAACATCATTTTTTAAAACATATAAAACTTAATAAAATTGATAGTTAGCTGACACACTTATTTAGTTAATCTGAATTATTTTGTAAATCATTATTTTACTTTTAAACAAATTAACATTTGTTTTCGCTTCCTTGCTGACCAACCAAGTTAAAGAAGTCATAAATTCATATTTGGTTCATTTAATTGAGACCCACAAACGTCATGTAATAACATACAGGCGTTTCGTGTTCTCTTTATGCATTCAGGAAAGGCATAATTACCCTGGTAGCAATGGTAAAAGAGTAACAATAAAAGATCAGCTAAATATATTTACTCAATCGGGTCATATAAGAGAAGACGGTAAAGGTAACAATCTCTAGGAAAAAAGAAATTCTGTAAAACAACATTAAAATTACTTTGAATTATGTGGCGCGTTGTTAAAGACTAATGAAATTGAGAATGTAAATTAATGTTTGATCATATGCATATATACTCATTATCTCCGAATATAATTCCTGCATGTCAATCGTAATATACATAGATAAATTTTATAATGTCTTTTGTATAACGTCAATAAAATCCGATAGGAAAAATATATTATTGCAAAACTCGTTTTTATTGCCAAACCAGTTGTAATCCAATTGCAATAAAATCATGTCAACGCAACCAGTTTTGCAATAAAATTATTGCAAAACTCGTTTTTATTGCAAAACTGGTTGTAACAACACGTGCGTGCTTTTGTCTAATAAAGTTCATCTGTTAATTCGACTTATATGACAAAATAATAAAACAAGTGTTTAACTCGTACAAGACCTATCTATGTTGACCTTTAACGCATCGGTGAAATATAGTGAGTTCACCTTTAATAGCTCCCTACAACTTTACACTGACTTTCAAGTGAAGCGTAAATAAGTGAAAGCTTATAAAAGAATAAGCCCGATATTTATCTAACAATAGGAAGTAGCAGAAATGCAGAAAGTTAAGATTGTTAAAGTAGTTAATTCTTGTTTAAGAGATAAGTGATAATGCATATTCAAAACTGCAGTCTTTGGCAAAATTGTCTTCATAACATTTTTATAAACTGAACCGAAATGATTGTAAGGCTTTTCTGGAAGCATGTTTAGTTTATTCTGAAATAATATTTCCTCAACACGTTTCCATAAATTTGCTCATTTAAATCAAGAAATCTAAAAAAAGATCTTATTTTATTCGTAAAACCGTGTTTTTAACGTAAACATTATGAAGGTACATGACCACATGACCCATTAGTGGTGTACATACGCTTACATCTAGTTAGATAACACTGGTAGATAAAATATTCCTAGAAACAGACCATTGTAACAGGTGAGCACTCAATGATGCTTATTTTATACTGTAATGCAATACTGCAATTAGGTACGCTGAACCCATTCGATTGTACCTGATATCTGCACCATCATATTAGTTCCCTAAATTACTTAATATGTGTATGGGTTGAATTTTACTTAATTATTCTTGTCTAATTTATTCACAAGAATCTACAGCAATATGGCAAGCAAAATGAAGCTGATACAAGCGGACATTATCGAGTGATAGAAGATGGCTGCACTAAAGCACGTTTTTCCAGACGATTATCTTGGCAATATCATACAATATAAGACAGAACTTATTAAAAGAAGAAAGATATTTGAAAATTTCAAATACGATAAAAAACTAGTAAGACGAAGAATGAACTGTTGTTATGAACAATTATATACAGATGGTGTATTGATACAAACCAGACAAGAACACTTTTGACTAATGATTTGGGATTGATTATGTATTCTTAGCAAGACTAAAATATTCGTTTTGGCAATCCAACAAAATAATGAAATGAATACAAATCACAGACACTTTTCTATACAAACAAAACAAAAGGAATATTGCAATTCACACATTGTACTATTTCAGTCACGTTTCATAAAGAACGCACGTATTGAATTGCCTTTGGGAATAATGGAATTTCCTGCTTCAAGAAACGATATACCAGTAGTGAGGAAATGTCTTCGTTTATCTGATAACAAGCAGAATTCAAGTATCAGTTTGAAGTATTTAGGGTCAAGTACAGCGTTATGTTCTTTTCATTTGCTTATTGAACATTTTACTTTTTAATGACGATAATTATAATTCATTTTTAAAAACAAGAATTCTAGTCGTCTCCAATGACATCCCTGACCAAAAGACACAACACATGAAATTTAACGACATAACGGCTCTTCAACACAAACAAGTTATTTGTTAATCGTACACAATATATTCGTAAAAGGAAAAAATATCTAAATAAAGATATTTTTATCTTGTCGAAAGATGCCAACTTACGTACGCGGATGGGTCAATATTTAACAGCAAAAGACAACAACAACAACAGCAGTAACTCCATTGTGTGCAAGAGCATTATCATGCAGAAATTACAGGCCTTTCATACTTGTCGAAGGACGACATTTATTGAAGTGCTTATTGAATACTTGGAAATGGCTGACCGTTCCTAGAAATAGAAAATTTGACGAAAGTTCCAGGAATATCAAAAAAAAGAAAGGAAAAAACCTTCTTCGCACTTGTCAATAACTTTGCAATGCATGGTCGATGGACATTTTTGGTAGCCCAAATCTTACTGGTATTTCTGCGAACTGATGTAGAATAGTATAGTGAAACCAGCTTTCATAATCAGTCACAATATTAGAAAAACAGCAACTATCATATTTAGGGAATATTTTCTGTAATTTTCGTGCGAATTTAACTCTCTCCTTCTTCTGGTCAAATGTTAGCAAATGGGGTATCCATCTGGCTAAGGTCGTTGACTTAAATCCACTTGCCACTCACCGCTGAGGGATCGAATCCTAGCAGTGACTTTGGATTCTTTCATGTGGGAGTTGCTATCCATTTAGCTTACTCAACGTTCGTGGTTCCAATTAGGTGCCTGTTCGTGCCTGAAATAATGCATGAAAGGGCACCTAAGCTGGAACTATAGTGCGTTGGTGCGACGTAAACCTAACCAAAAAAATCCATCTTGCAATTATTAACCTACCTTTCAAGCGAAAATTCAAAATTGTATGAGTTGACCCTTTTGATATTACTTCGATATGAGCTATCTGGACAAGTGACTATCGGGCATCTTTGTCAGTGATAAATTTGACATTTAAAATGTTTCTGTCATTCACTTTGGATCGTTTACCAGACTAACAGGCATTTTTAACTGACTTTTGTCCATTTAAGAATTTATGAATCCACCTCACAACAGTTGAATAAGATAGTCAATATTACAAATATCTTTATAGATATTTAAAGCAGATATTCTCATTGATGCAAGCCCGTATTTTAGCACTTTAAACTGAGCGTTTACCAGCCACATTTTACATGAAGTTACTTGTGAGGTATTTTTAATAATAAATTCTAAATTGGACGACACACATATGATTTTGGTACATGTATGATTTGAAAGCATATGCTTTCAGCCATATCATAGTTTACATAGATAAAGCGTCACATTGTTTACAGAAACACAAGAATCACGAGCTAAATTATAAAATATACTTGCATTACATATTGACCACCATCAAACGTTGAAAATCATCGTTGGACATTGTCTGTCCATTGGCTATCAATAATAATTAAAGAACTGGAAGTCGATCTGTGTATTAGAACAATTCGCGAGAGATTCGGAGTTACGCCCGCATGCGTCCAATCTCAGTAAATAAAAATTTCTGTGCGATCAAAGTCAAAAATTAATTCCCGGAATTATCGACGCGGTTCTAATAGAAATAACCTGTTACCTATAGTATCTATTAAATGTAGGTTTATATGTCAGGAGAAAAGTTATAAACCAATGCTAGACTGAAGTAAATTCCTATTCTATTTAAACCACACAATATATCAGTAATAAGAACATTGAGATAAAAGTAAACAGCTGTCTGTTAAATGTTAGTGTCTAGAAAGGTATATCAGAACGTACATCATTAAAGACACGAGTTAATTGTTCAACAATCAGTTATATTACATTATTCATATTATGAAACAAACAAGAATAAACTGGTCCGAAAAGGTATTAATGTATGGATAGTTTTGCATATAAATATTAAACAAGAAAGACTCATTGTCTACATGAAAATAACAGGAATACTGAAAATGTGTTATCCCTGTACATCTGTGAAGATTATTACGTGTTTCAATCATATCGGATATACAAGCATATATTGCTGACTAAATGTATTTTACATGCTAAGGTTTCTGCATTAAACGTTTATATTGAACTGATAAGGACCATTATGTTTATGATATGACAAAGCAAAGTAACCTCTAAAAGTGCGCATAGTCTAACCAAGAGACATTTTCTTTTGAAATTCAAAGATGAATGTAATTGTTTATGAATAATGGTTTTGATAAACCTATGTCGATTTCATTGATGTTTTTTCCATAGGAATTTGATGACTTTAATTTTGTTCTTTGATGGCATTTTATCATACTATTTAGCTGAGTTTTATGTAGTTTCGGATGTAAATAGGATATGTTTTATCACATTTGAGGTAGGTCATCAGTTCCGAAAAGAGCAATAAAGTTAAAGAAATTGATGTGAAATAAAAGTTGTCTTTTACATTAGTTGAGTAATAAAATGGATCTATTATGTTTGTTTTTTTGACAATAAACTTAAGTCTATCATTTCTTTTGGCAGACAAATCAATACAAGATAATCAGATGCGCCGAATTGCATTAGACGTCTTGAATAAAAGTTGACTATCACACATAGTACATATCCATCAGCATGACGATACGAAGCGATAACTCATGAAATAATTTCTCATCCAGACGGCAGAATATTTTCTTATTTTGCCAGGTATTGAAAACAAATAACGAAACAAAACAATAAAACGCTATATTTCCCACTACGCTTTCCGATCACACAACTGAAATAAAACTTTAGATATTTAATTAAAGTTTAATATACTTGTAGTAATATTGTTCGTTTTATACGTTCAATTAAATATGTCATAATATTCATAATATATCTATTTTTCTTTTCATTCTTTTTCTTTTCTTCCTGCTCCCTGGTATGCGTGCCTTATTTTCTCCTTTGGCTAGTCCTTATTGATTGCTATGTTGTTTTTTTTTATCAATATTACATATTCATATTTCTCCCTTTATCAAATATTTACAAAACTCGACATATTGATAAAAAATCTAAAGGAGAAGAAATTTTATAAGACTATGTTTTCCGTTATCATCCTTTCTTTTGAATATATGATTTGACTTGTATCACAACCAAAACGAGTGGGTCATCTTCGCAATCAAAGGTAGCGATAATCTTCGCAATCAAATCGAGTTTCAAATGGAAATTTTCAGGTTACTTTGCTGATTTTAATGCTTACGAGCGATAACTTTTTCTTCAGATATATTTTCAAGATTCGATCCTTGATTTCTACATCCGACTGCACCCACGACTTCTAATTACCAGAGGTTTCAATTTAATATTGACCTAATTGATATATTTTACATATTAGACATATATCATCATTTCATTGTCGATCAATAAATTAACATCTAACATCATTACTGAGGTATATACAAATAACATCCATCAGTAGCCATCAGAAAATCAAAAATTAGCATATATTAAAAATAAGAAGGCAAGTCCTGTTTATCAAAGTACAGAAAAACTCATTCTGGTAGTCTCTTATTGTCACTGTTTTTTTCGTGCACATGAATAAATCATTGAGGTTTTTCGTAGTGTTAAATAATCCTCCGGTAATGTTTGGTTGGTCTTGCAACAAGAAACTAAGCACTGTCTGATGCAATTGTGTGGTATTTAATCCATCAGTAGATATATAGCTGTATGTAAATATTGTTTTTATTTTGTCATCAGTTTTGAAACTCTTAGACAGTTTCATTGATCCAACAGAAGAATATCATAAGGTTGACAGTACCCTGACCTGTTTGGTGTCCTGCTGGGCTCTTTGCCGGTGGTCCTTTGTTGGAGGATGCGTACATTAAATGCCGCCCTTTCTTGTTGATCTTGTTTTTCATAGTGTATGTTATTTCGAAATTTTAATGCGTCTATTTATTGAGGAAATATTTTATTTATGACACAGTCGCTTTAAGGTTTCACCTTACTTGCATTTCAGGAAATTATTGAGTATAATAACTGGTCATGTACATATTTTTAGGCTTGCAACTGACTAAGATGCTAAAACCTTAAGGAATAGATAAATTGAATCCCTAAAGAACGCCTAAATCAATTAGAAATGCAAGCTCGGTTTGCTTGAGTCTTTTTCGTAAAATTGAGTGTGTCAGAAACAATGCGTAAATGAATGGAACTGTTAAAATATGAAAAACAAGATCAACAAGGAAAGGCGGCGTTCAATGAACGCAACCCCCATATGACCCAGCAACAAGAACCAATGGCAAGGAACCCAGGTGGACCCCAAACATAAAAAGGACAGGGCAACGACACGTTAATCATTAAATGATAAATAATTTGTAACTGATTAGGAATTCAAAGAAAATAATAATAGGCCCACAAAGGGGAAGGGGACAGGAGACCGGGGAAGGGGGGGGGGGCGGGGGTTAATCGTTAAAGAAATAAAACTAGAGGCAATGGGGAAGATAAAAACAAAATTCTTTTAAAGCTCGTACGGGGACAAATTAGGACGAGCGTTTTAAACATGACTTGGTTGCATCCCCGCAACCATGTCTCTTGCCTGCAATCACTACACGCCCTGTCCTTTTAATTGCGAGTGAATTTTTGTTGTGCATTTTCAAAAGCACGCGTGTCTTGTTTTCTCGTTTAGGGCACACGCTTTTTATTACTTGGAATTTTATTCATGGAATGGCACTACTATGTCAAATCGAAGGTTCCATGATAACCGCCGTATGAACACATCTGCGGATGTTTCTAAATTCAAAATTTTACTATTTCATGTTTAAATGTTGAATTCTGCTTAAGCCGGTGCTAGGGGGCGTGGACGGTAACTTTTTTTTTGTTTTTTTTGGATTTTTACGGCACGTCAACACATAACTGGCCATATCGTGCCGAATGCTATAATAGGCTTAAAATATTATGTAAAACATTTTAAATGACAATAGAAATGAGCCAATTAGATCCTAGAATACAAATTTATCTCTTTTAAGTAATCAATTATTATAAAATCTATTACGGGCCTGTGAAAAATCATGACATTCAAGAAGAAAATGCTTGACAGTAAAATTTTACGGTAACTTGCACTTTCCAGTACCGTCCATGAACAGGCTCAATCAAACCGAGCCTGCAACATTTTCAATTTTTTCGTGTTTGGGCTTTCTCTAGGGATTCTGTATTTATCTATTTTAATAAAAGGATAACAAATGACATATAAAATTCTGGAAACAAAGTGATCCCTCGGAAGCATTAATCACAACAAAATAACATAAGAAATGCAGACTCGGTTTGATTGAGTCTGTACATGAGGGATAATGAATAAGTGCAACATCCCTCAAGCCCCCTAGCACCGGCTTAATCGGTACTCAATTCTCAACACTTTATAGTGCTGGCATCAATAATCCCGAAGGACCAGAAAATATAACAACACTGAAGTGAAGTACGGGGCAACTTTTACGGCTGCCACACGGCACTTGACACCTGCTGTTGTGAAGTACAAAATTCTGGAAACAAAGTGATACCTCGGAAGCATTAATCACATCAAAATAACATAAGAATTGCAGACTCTGTTTGATTGAGTCTGTATATGAGGGATAATGAATAAGTGCAACATCCCTCAAGCCACCTAAGTAACAACTTAAATAAACAATTAATAAAATACATAAATAAAAAACACTTTTAAGAAAAAAGATATATACAAGTATCTTAGTTGACAATTTTTCATAATGATTACCAAGATGAATTTTATTTCTTCGAAATACATTCGTTACGGTTGAAATGCGAAATAACGAAACAATGAAACCACGACGGTTAAAGGTCAACAGTGTGATGGTGAAACAGGAAAATATATATATAGTTTTCAACATAGTGGTTTCGTTATTTTGAAATTTCGGTGCTCTAACGGCACAATGCAATCTACTACCTTTTTGTTTCACTTTGCTGGAACCATCTTGCATTTATCAAAATTAATACCGATTGGATTGTTAAATAGAAAAAATGTCAAAAAGCTCACCTTTATTTAGCTTGCATGATATTTGCATACTGAATCACTTTCAATATTTGATATTTATTTGGAAGGCATAAATACCAATGTCCAATTGTAGTTTCATTTCCTGGAGTTCTGTGTTGTTATAAGCGTTTTGTTTATTTTGACTTCTTGGCGACTTGCTGCAAGTAACTGCTGAGCCATGTAGATGTTCCTATCCTCAAATCGCTAACAGGCAATTTAAATTAGTTAACTTTTTTCTCGTTTAAGACACACCCATTCACCTACATTTGGACCAGACGCTGTTTTTGATGGGATGACACAGGTGTGTCACATAGAGGGCACCATGACATCAGCCATGTGAACTTATATGCGGATGCTCCTTATTTCTTAATTATAAGATACAGTATGTTAAAATTTTAATTTAAAGGTCTGCTATAATTATGAAATATGATAAACAAGATCAACAAGGAAAGGCGGCGTTCAATGAACGCAACCCCCACATGACCCAGCAACAAGAACCAATGGCAAGGAGCCCAGGGGGACCCCAAACATTTATAGGACAGGGCAAAGACAGAGCACGGACAGGTTAATCATTAAATGATAATTAATTAGTAACTGATTAGGAATTCAAAGAAAATAAAAATAGGCCCACAAAGGGGAAGGGGACAGGAGACCGGGGGGAGGGGGTGGGAGTAATCAAAGAAATAAAAACTAGAGGCAATGGGGAAGATACTTACCGTAGACGAGAAAACAACAAGGGACACAAGCAAAAGTGTCACCAAAACAGTATGAAACAACATAAGACATACATCTGAGGAACATAGTGGGGCGCCGCCTTGGAACGGTCAGCAGCATAATAATGACTGCCGGGGAGTTTAAACCGGTTAATGGTGCACCAAACCTCGCTCTTAGCCCCACCATGTTCCTATAAACGAGACAGTGTAAATAAAATGAATCCCCGCCAAGTGAAATTCTAACAGTTGTCATGGTTACAAAAGGTTAAATAAGTAAAACACTAAAATGATCATGTAGAAACATATAAAAGTAAACCCAATGACCATAACAAAAGTACTCAATGTCCTAAAGGAAGACAGAGCAACAAGAAAATCACCTACAAGGGCCCGACGAAGCAAGGCAGAAGACGAACATTAAGACAATTCAGTCCCAAAGGGCTTTACGAACTATCCATCATAGAGTCTCCCGCTTGGTCCGTCAGATGCAATCAAAAGAGGAAAGCGTAGTGTCCAACTGTAAAAGGGTTGAACACTAAACATGCAGTATGTCTTAAAATAGTAGGGTCATAACCTCTTTTAATAAAACGTTTAATGATTTTAGTAAAAACAGCAGAAAAATTACCATGACCCAAAATCTTACGAAGTTTGTAAATCACATCGCCATAAAAACCAGGCTGGCTAATCCCTTGTCGCAGAAGAGTTTTTAAATCACTATTGAATTTGGAAATTAAATCAAAGTTACGATTTTAAAATTTAGTAAAATATTTCCGTAATTTATGATAGCGGTAGCCCTGTTTTAGAAGCTTGCTGGTAATAAAAATATTCCGCTCGTTGAAATCCTTTACGTTGCTACAAGCTCTAGTGAATCTAATTAACTGGGAAACATAAACCCGTAAGATGTTGCATGGGGTACGTCTCCATCTAAATGTGGATAATTAACTATACAAAAGTCAAAGTCATCTCTTTTATCATAGATTTTCGTGTGAATAGAATTGTTGTTGATAGTAATATGAAGATCCAAAAATGATGTATTAAAATTTGAAGAGTTCGTTTTATTAAGTTGTAGTTCATGCGGATAAATGTCAGACACCATTTGATCAAAATAAGGATTATCTAAATTAAAAATATCATCAAGGTATCTGGAAGTATTATTAAATGCGACTATAACATCTTGTTGTTTATCTTCAGAGAGACTCAACATAAAGTCTCTTTCATAGCAGTACAAAAACAAATCGGCGACCAGGGGTGCACAATTAGTACCCATAGGAATTCCTATGATCTGTTTAAATAGGGTATTACAAACCTGACATAAATGTTGTCTAAAAGAAAAGAGAGTGCTCTACAAACTTCGTCACAGGTCCACATAGTATAATGTTTTACAATACCGTTAGTAAAAAAAGCTTTGTTAGAATTACATGCTAGAAAGGTAACTTTTTCCCGTGCAAAAGTTTTCTGAATTAGGGAAATTAGTTTATCATTGATTAATTTATGTGGCAAAGTTGTATAAAGTGTAGAAAAAATCGTATGTACTGACAGTTGAAGCTTGAAAGTTCTTAATTTTGAATTTATCCAAGATTTCACCAGAATTTTTAATTGACCAAAAGAGATGTTTGCCTGTGTTTTCATAGACTTTATCACAATATCTAATTACATGTGTTTTAAAGGCAGTCAAACAAGACGTCAATAAAATAGAAAGTTTACTTGTAGTGCAAGATGTAGAATTAGCAATGAATCTAGCTTTGTAAGGTTTTTTATGTAATTTAGGAATCCAATACATAATAGGAAGTTTAAGTTCTTTTTCATTAATTTGTACTTTAAGATTTGAAATATTAGTAATATGATTGTTTACAATGTCTTTTTCGGAGGCAGAGGTTTTAGAATACGCATTAGTATTAACACAGATCAACCATGCAGGGGAACACTCAGTCGGAGGCTGTGGGCGTTGACGGTAGATTATATGTATTACTCCCATTCATGAACAGGCTGAATCCAAGCCTATGACGTTTTCATTTCCATAAAATTTTAGATATTTCTATTTTAATGCGCTTATTTGACTTGGTGGTATACAAGGAAGCGGACCTCAAGGTTAGTTTCTGCATAAGAGTAAACGCTTTTATATATTCAGTAGAACAAACCGAATAATGAAGTGGTTAACAATGCTTCATTCCAAGGTATATTTGCATTCTTGATATTGTTTTTTCTTATTTAGAATAATTCTCAATATGCTTTTATACTGTGTGCTTGATATAAATATTGAGTGTTTGGCTTCTTTCAGATAAAAACGCAAGAAAACAATTTAGAAAGAATATGAACAATAAATAACTCATTGATAACATTTCTATTTTTGGTTTTGTCTAGCAAACAACTATATGATAAGATAATTGATACTTGTCGTTTTTATGGACACTTCTACGTATAGGCTTTTTTTAAGCTAAATAGGAGATGGTAATTACATGTTCATTGAATTAAGTATAAAAGTACTTTCATGATTCGGTAAAAGATAAAAATAAAGATATTGATTTATCAATAAATTCGTTTCGTACAAACGTGTGTTTTTATATTCATTTCGTTTAAAACACTCCACAATAATATTGATGCCTTATTTAAGACCGTAAGTGTTAATGTTCACGCTGCTGTGCACGCCCTGGTACTATAACATATAATGATCCTCACAAATAAATGTGAATTGATATAAATAAGGAATTGCACTAGAATTATTTTGTTGATCTGTTTGTGACTTTTTATTTGCCGAGTATGTAATTGTAGTACGTTCTCAAAATAACAAAACAATCATGAATTAGACTACAATTTTTTTATTCCTCTTAATTTGCTTTTTAATTTCAGTCAACAGATATTTTGCGGAACTCATTTAACAACATATTGTAGGTTGTTTTAGGTATTCTTCAGTGATGAAGGAATTCATCATAGGTGTACTTAATTTCAGCATCTATAACTGCTGTGTAACTGCTGTGATATGCGTGTCTCTCATAACTCATAAAGACCGCGATATGACCTGCACTGTGTTGGTGCTATGTAAAATCCAACCTCATAACGGCGGCGTAGCTTATAAAATATGACGTGTCGTTCTGACAATGTGTACATATGCATTATTTAAATCTTCAACATCACCTCCTCATTTTATTGTAATGATTTTATTTAAACATACCACGATACCAAATGTATTTATCAAGGGCGGCACAAAATACCCGAATATACCCAAATATGAACCAAATACCACATATTTATAAACTTAAAGTAAAATATGGCTGAAATATTTCATGTAAAATGACTTAAAATACGAGATTTTACTAGAAAATGTTAAATGCAGAAACCCGACACCGGTGCATGAAGAGTTTCAATCTGCAAATACAGTTAGATTATTTCCCTTTCAATACCACAGGAACTTGACGTTGCCGTTGAATTAGTGAAAATTTGTAATTTTCAATTTGTGTTGTGCGTAGCTCAAAATATATCTAACCTAGAGTCATGAAACTTAAGAGGAATGTTGGTCAGCATGTGCTGGTGTGCACCTTAGGTTCGCCTGTGGATTTATCCAGTATTTGTAGAGTCATTGCTCTTTTATTATGTTGTGCTATTTGTTCCTTGAGTGCTTGAGTTAGAATAAACCAAGTTTACAAGAAGAATGATAAACATCTCTGATGCTATGCACCTGGGATTTGTTCAGTTTTGTTAGAGTTATTGTCCTTGACGTAGTATACATTTGCAATTTTCAGCTTGTTCAAGAAGTTGAAGAAGTATTTGACCTGTAGGCCTGAAAGAATACAAGAATGTCGGTCAGCATGTGTACTTATGCACCTTGGTGTTCGCTTGTGGATTTATTTAATATTTGTAAAGTTCTTGCCCTTTTCTTAGTTTTAAACTTGTGACACATATAGCCCAAACAAATATTTGACCTAGAGTGTGGGGGCACCCGTGTCCTATGGACACATTTATAGTTTACCCGCATTTTGTCTAGGCATTTTAGCTTAAAATGGTCGTCGATAGATCTGATAAATATGTCCTCAATCTCCCCTGGAAGTATCTTTTTAAGGAGATTGTTAGATTGTTAAATAGCTTCTATTTTTCATTATGACTTTTCTCACACCAAAGACTTTCCTCGATTTAGAGCCTTTTTCTGTTTTTCTAAAGAATTTAAAATTACCAGATCCATACAAGGCCCGACAAAGATTGATTAGTTGACTTTGCACTACGGATCATAATTTCTCTATAAGTTCCGGAACAGTTTGCACTTTGTGGTGTGTTTCTTGTTTAAGTCTATCATTAACGGATTTATTTTGCATTATTGTTCGTAAAGAGCTTTGAATTTTTTCTAAATTTTATCTGCTAAATTGTTTTCATAATAATGTTTAAAATAGGGACTTCCTGCAAAAAGCGACACATTATCTTCACACTTCATTAAAAATCGTTTCCATATTTTTTGCACCCTTTTTCGTTTTTCCCATTCTTTTTTAATTTGTGTCTTATATTGTCTATCAAGTGTTTAGTACGAATTAAAAATGTTGCATCCGGAAAACACCCAAAGAGCATTTCGTAGCCCCCTCTCATCGTAAGTCCCAAGTATCAGTTTATCTGAACCATTTTTTCCATTGATATGATCAAAGAAATTTGGTACGAGGTTTATTACGTTGCGTTCATTGAACGCCGCCTTTCCTTGTTGATCTTGTTTTTCGTATTTTATTCTCCATCCAACTGAAGCCAAATGGAACCTACACAAATTGGACAAAGATTTTGCCCATATTAAGTGTTCGGTCTACACCAATAACACTTCTGTTTACACAGGCACAGTTTGATTTCATATTTTCTATTTGGTCCTCGTTGTACAGGATTATCAGTGGTGGTTTATTTTTAGCGAGTATCATTTTCTGAACAAAATTATTCTCATTTAGTAGACTTGTAATCATAGGAATATGATCAGCTAGTTTGTTTCTTTGGACGTTTTTGTTTGCGGAAGATGTTTTTTCCTTTCATAATATAGTCTTGCACTTGTCTTGCACTTTTTGTGGCTAATTTCCGTGTACACTT
>NW_026859284.1:0-40143 GCF_026571515.1 Ruditapes philippinarum
AAACTTGAGAATTTTGTTCAATAATCCACGAATTTTTCATTAAGTACCACAAAACGACTAAAATGAGTAAAACAGCGGCCAAAAAACAAACAAAAGAAAACTCAAATATACATCAATTTTTTTAAAAAAACGACTTCGTTACGAGATAGTAAGACGGTACGGAACAGGTATCGGCTTTTATACACGATTGAAATATTCATGACGTGTAAATTTCACGGACCGGTTTGGGTTATTCATCAAAAAATGAAGAAGTGTAATTTCTCGCCAAAATGGGTAGAAAAATACCCTTTCATTAAAGAATTCAAGGGTGATTAAAAAAAGGCGATGTGTAGCGCTTGTGATAAGATTATAGACGTTTCAGGAATCGGTGAAAGTGCTATAAAATCGCACATTAAAGTGAGAAACACAAACAATTCACAACAGTGAGAGAATGTAATCAGGATATAACTAGCTTCTTCAGTTTAGGTTCAAGTACTATCTTGAATAAAGATGACAATAACAATAATCTGACAATACCACTCCCACCCTCTGAAGCAACTACTGCAAAATCTTGCACACTTAGAAAAAACTTCATAAATTTGATAGTACTTCAACAGGTATTTGCATGTAAAACACTAATTTCATACATTGTTGCCCTTTTACACATATTTGTCTTTAGTGTGTCACATATTTTAGTCCTTGAAATACTTGAAAAAGTCCTTGAAAACTCCTTGAAAACTCCTTGAATTTTGTCCTGGATGGTCTGTATGAACCCTGTTTTATACACATGAAGAGATTGGCTCAGATTTGATAAGTTACAGTAGACGTGTGTTCAATAAACTAATATTTGACTTATCTGGAAAATTATTAGAAACATTTATAAACAGGAAGAATATGATTCAAACAAAAACAAAGGTGCTTCCCCTCTGACTACTATAGATGTGCTAAAACCCGTGGTTCAGGTAGCAGTTATTGATGAATTAGGTTTAAATGTGGCCAAAAAATCGTCCGAAAAGACTAAAAGGTGGTATTTGTAAAAAGATTGGATCTTGTTGATTCACATTTTTAGCTCAGCTGTCACAAAGTGACATGGTGAGCTTTTGTGATCACTTTTTGTCTGGTGTTTGAAACTTTTACTTTAAACAACATCTCCTCATAAACCACTTAGCCAATTTCATCTAAACTTCAGGAATGTTTCTTTGGTAGTGAACTTTAAAAATTGTTCAAAGAATTTAATTCCATGCAGAACTATAGTTGCCATGGCAACCAAAAAAAACACTTAAAAATCATCTTTTAAAAAACCGAAAGAGCTAGAGCTTAACTATTTGGCATGAAACATTGTCTAGTCAGTGTCTACCAAGTTTGTTCAAATAAAAGCCCTGGGGTCAAAATTGACCTTGCCCGGGGGGGCGTCATAGATTTTCCTTATTTGTATATAGTAAAAACTTAAAAAATCTTCTTTTATAAAACCAAAATAGCAAGAGCTTCGATATTAAGCATGAAACATTTTCTAATGGGTGTCTAACCATGTTTGATCAATAACAAAATACAGGTGAGCGATCTAATGGCCATCATGGCCCTCTTGTTTTCTGATTTTACTGTATTATTTGTTTTTTGGAAGCAGTTGTTTTGTTTTTTGTTTAGTCATATACTCTAAGGTTTGTTAGTGAAATGCTCTTTTTGTAGTTATGCCAGCATGTATATACTATATATATATATTACTTTTTTATTTATTTTGTATGTGTAGTCAAAGTATTGAAAGAAAAAATGTTAAGTGACTGCGAGAACCTCACAGGTGACCTTTTGACCTTTTGTCAATATACCTATACATCATCAACTCTTATTAATGTTAGACTTCACAATGAGTTCTGCATGTCTAGAGTGACCTCTTCGTCTTATATTTTTATACACAAAGCAAATGAAAATAGCGCATGATGTCTTTTATTTAAAAAAAGAAAATTTTGTTATTCCTCCATTTTTTGAAAAAAAAAAGAAACATTTTACTGTTCTTTGATAACTGATGCACGTCCATGTCAGCGCTACTATCACATGATGATCTACACATTTCTATTACAAGCAAGAAGAGGGTTTTACCTCTATAACAAAAGTAATGCCATATGTACCTTGATACTAGAATGATCTTACCATAATGTATTTCATAGATCAGTCAGAACTGTACATTTTGTTTTATTTCATATGGTATTTTTAAAGAAGTATATGACGTAAAAGTTAAATGTTTTTATTTTTATACTATGCATTTTCTTGAATAAATATGTCACAGGGTGAGAAAAATGTGCAGGCTGACCGGGACTCGAACCCGGGACCTTCGGAACACCGTTCTGCGGCTCTACTGACTGAGCTATCTGGCCGCTTACACATCTTCTCCCCGAAATAGTGAACAGTTCTGAACCGTGACAAATACATGCAACGTTATGATATAAAAGCTTAAAACGTGACCTTAGTGTGTACTAGCGTAAGTGTACTAAAATGTGAATGATTGCATGTATATTTTCACTATATATACTGGTATATTTGTTGTTGTAATAGTGTAAGATAATGAAGGAGGAAATTAAATTATAATTTATTATATGTAGCAGTTAGACTTGTGCTAATTATGTACAAACAAGCAAACTGAAAGATTTTTTTGAATTGTAAAGAAAATAAAGAAAAATAAATGCTAACAACGATGTCAAGGCTTGATTATTTTTGATAACTTGAGCACTTAGTTTTGAGAGGTAAGCTTTTGTCATTGCAATGCGTCTGTCTTTTGTTGTTATTAGCAATTTATTTATGCATCTCCTAAAAGTTTGATTTGTGATATCTTGTGTAACATAAATTATTCACAGATGTTATTCATACTTGGACAAAAGAACACACATGACAAAACCAACAGTTTTCAGTTATTCTGATATGGCCTAGGCCTTTAATTGACCTTGGTTGTCGCGGTAGATAATAAAAAATTTAAGAATTTAAGACAATACCTTTCCAAAGTCTCATTACATGTATTTGTATTTATTCTGTCTCCTAGCAAATCGATATAGATTTACAGTTTATATTGGGACAAGATTAGTGGTTGTTAGCTTATAAAACTCGAGTGACTAGGCCATATTTAAATCTTAAATATGCTAATAATAAAAAAAATTGTATAATTACTTTTAATGCATCAAATTTATTAAATGAGAATGCATGACTTCTTTTCTAAAGTTATAGGCCTATTATAGTTACTTCCATTCAAATGTTGTGAAAACTTTCAGCAGTTTAGATGTATGATAATCTTAGTTCTAAAGTGATGATATACAACTTTTATCCGTTAAAGGAACTCCATTGAGGTTTATAAGCCTAACACATAACATTTTATTTTTTCACATAGATAAACATGAGCACTTTAAGCAGAAATATAAATAAAATATAACTAAGAAATAATCAAGAAATACATTGAAAATAGTTTGTGCTATTCTCAGAAAGATTTGAGTGAAAAGCGTTTAAAATAATTTTGGGTCATTTTTCGCTATTATAATAATTATTTTGGAAAAACAGAGCGAGTTAATGATCTGAAATAAGTTATTAATAGATCTTAATCAATATGTACGGAAGCTTATCAGGGCCTCCTCTTATCGAACGTTTTACGTCATGTCAACTTGTTTCTTCTCATTTTTACCAAAAACATTTCATGAAGACGTTACGATTAATACGCAATACGTAAAACATTCCATGAAGACGTTATAATTAATCCGTAATACGTAGAAGGTTTTAATCATTGTAAAAAAGCTTTTGTTGAATTACGTGAGCTATTTGTCAATGCGAGTATGTCTTTGCATCTTACTTATTTATACTAAATACATTAATTTCAGCAAAGTCGTGAAATCACGAAGTTTCTACAGGATTTTTGTCGAAGAGACGAAATGTTCAAGCATATCGAGAAAAATTTAGTTGCAATGTCTAAAAGTTTCTCATCTTTGTCAGTACATTTTATTGAGAAATGCAAAAACATCTTATCAATGCGAATAAAAATAAGTCGACTTGGCGCAAAACATCTCATCAACTGTAGGCCCTGATAAGCTTCCGTACATATGAATTACACAATAAATCTAATTAGAACTTTTGTACCTTTAAATTTAAATCTTACTGTAAATTATCTTTTAAAATAATTGCATTATTTTGTTAAATTAAACATACCGATTTTGACTTGTCTCAATACATCAAGTTCCAGATTTAAACTGACGAGATTCTCAATAACAAAACAAAACAAAAATGATGAAGTCGACGTAAACATCTTACGTCACGTAAAGTAGCGTAACCTATTGACGCCATTAACTACGTTCACAAAGAAATTACTCTTAAATTTCATCAAAATTTTAAATAACTAGTACATGTACAATAAAGAGACAAATTTGACCTTTTTAACTTAAAAATATGTATATTCAAATGGTAAATGTTAAAGCTTAGCTTTTAAACTTTAAAGTGTCAATAAGCGACATGAGTATGACTAAGGTGAACTTTCAAGTACTGTAGACACCGCTCACAAGATTTGTTCCATTATCACTGAACACCTTCTTCGGATATCCTCTTCTAGCCGTAAAACGCTGAAATGCTGCTATGAAGGAGTCAGTTGTCAAAGTGTGTGTAACTTCAAGATGTACTGCTCTAGTTGCAAGACACGTGGAAAGACAACCGTATCTCTTTACATGTGTACGCTTTGCTTTTACAATAAGTGGTCCAAAGTAATCAATACCTACATTCGTGAACGGAGGTTCATCTGGTGTCGTCTGCTCGGGTAGGAGAGGGGCCATCTGTTGAGTCATCAATGGGGTATGTTGTCGTCTGCATATAATGCAATTCTTTACAATATTTTTCACTGCACTAGGTCCCTGAAGTATCCAGTATTTTTCACGGGATGCGGCTAGTATATGCTGTTTCCCGGCGTGACCATTATTTTCATGTATGTGTCGTATTATGTCGTATTATCAATCTTGTCACGGTATTTTTATTGGGAAGTATCACTGGACATTTACTCGGGTTGCGAGATTGAAGTCGACCCTGTACCCGAATGAGGTCATCATATATCATAGGATTCAAGGATATCATAGGAATTTTGTAAAATGTTAATTTCACTGGAAAATGCTGTTTTCTGTACATACAACATTATATTATGCTCCTGTCTGCTGGATTTCTTCTAATGTTAAGTTGCCATCTACCATTTTCAACTTGTGTTTTAGGTATCGCTGTCTGCAGAAAGTCTTGTATCTTAGCAACCATGCGACGTACTGCTCTTCTTAGTTTCGTCCAGCTATAAAAAGGTGAGAATAATTTTGATATGAAAAACATTACTTATAAACATTTCAACTTGTAATGCTATGTTCCCTTAAAGTTTACTCAATTACTATTTTAACAGAATCAAAACAAAAACAAAACAACACTATAATTTCAAAATGTGTGTAATACAATAGCATTGACATAAGAATAACATCAATCCATTTGTAATTCGATACAATTTTTGTAAACGCCGTTATTTTACTCCTTCTCTTACCCCTTCAAAACGTTTTTGTTGTCATAAATTGGTTTTGATTTTATTCTAAATAAATGTAACAATCATTTTGTATCAGCTCATTATCTGTGCTAATATAAATTGTAAGTGTATTAAATCCAGCATATGTGCCATTCCATGTTCCGTAGGTATAACATCATTTGCGGGTCTATTTTACCCATGCCGGAAATTTTATCTTACAAGGGGGTCCAAATGAGTCGCGTGCGGGCGGGTCCCCTCGGGACGGATATTCCGATCCGAGCCGCAACATATGACAGCTATTGTTATTCGGTATTTAATTAAATAACAGCATTTTGATCATCAGCTATATAAAATAATTGTAAATTGCATAATGACCTTTGAATTTGACTTAAAGTTTCTTAATGACTTACAGTATATAATGTACTTCTCATTATATTTACGACCGAATATTTTTTTTTACTTTTTATTTTCATTTCTATTCTGTCGGACAAAGTCCTTTTGGCTATATTTGTTCATCAGATTCAGAAGAACACTGATTACAAGCAAGTCTAGGAGGCAAAGACGTGATTTCCGCCAGTATTAAATTGGTATTTAGATAATAAGTGTCTTCTTTAAGACTTCCCCGTCAGATCATTCTCATGAACGGTAATTGAAAGAAACCTTTTTTGTGTAGTAAGACGTTCGTGTCATTTAGACACATCAAACTAAATACGTTCTAGTCGCAAGATATAAATAATTTTCTTACGTTGACAAGATTTTCGTAATTCCTTGAATAAATACATATGAAGATAGCTTTATGTAAAGCCATGTCGGGATTTTCGGCGTTTAATTTCATCACGTGTCTGCCGTGGTAATTTAAAAGGCCGCACATTATACATGTATATATTCTCGAAAACAGTACACGAACATTATAAAAATATTGTATTATCTGTCCCATGTTATTTAAACTTCTCTAGTTTTGTTGAACGGTTATGGAAAATTAGCACAAAGTACTTTTTACTTGGTAGTAAATGTTTTTAATTTAAAATCACGTTTAATGTCTAGTGTCTATGATAATAAGCCGTGTAAGATACTATTTGTTCTGCATAGACGTACATTGTTTTTTAACGCGACTTCCATTTCAAATGCATTCACATATAGAGTGTTGACACCAGGCTCGGTGTGTTTCATCATTGACATTACATTATAATTAACTAATGACTTGAATGATAAAAGAAAATTTATTTTAAAGCATTATAAGTTAATCAAAAGTCATACAGTTTACGACTAATTAATACATAAATAAAAATTAGACGATTACTGAACGAAATAACTTAGAAGGGAAACTTAGAATATGGTTAAAATAAAATTAATAAAAGGATAGACTATTCCTCGTATAATCTAATCAAAATTGTTAATAAGTCATAAATGTTCTATTATGTGCCAGGAAATTGGGCATCTGGTCTTAAACCTAGAGATTATACTGTTGGGTATAAGTCTGTAATTGTAATAGCAGGAGGTAACTAAAAAGAGCTGAACGTAGGTTCGGTGTTGCCATGTTTTGCTGTAGTTGCGTTCATTAAATGCTGCTCTTTGTTGTATGTAAAATAAAAATAAAAATTCAGGAGATTCTATATGATTTTGGTTCAGAAGAAATAAAGACTAATTATAATGTAAATGATGTAAATGTGTACTATAAAATTCTCATGGACTGTATTTTTCAAACATTATGTAAAATATCATGAAATACATATTGTAGATAATGTTTATATGATAAACATTATTATTGGTGAATTGGCGAAATTTTATACCTTTAAGAATAATCACATCTAAAGAATTTACAAATCAGAAAAGATAACTTTGATATTATTTAAAAGGCTGTTTGAAAAACACTACAATAACAACGTTAACCATTAACCAACAGAAAAAAAATAAAAATCGAATTTTCGATTTCTAATGCACTTTTCTTATTCAATTAAATTATCTTTCTTCCTCTATATTTTGAAAGTTGTCATTTTGTTGCCTTCAGTATGAGGAAGTGGTTATGTTAGAAATAAATACAACAGCTTGTTACATTATTTTAAATGTTCATGTACCCATCAAGCAATTGAGACATGAATAATCCGCCTATTAACTAAATTGCTGTCATTTCTTAAGGAAATGAGAATCTGATATACACGGACAAACTGTAATAGCTTACTGCTTTCTGTTTACAACACATTTAATTCAACAGTATGCCGAACAAATATTAGGCATCTGCTGATATGAATAAATAAATGTAGTTGTTTTTCATGAAACAACAGATCAAGTTTTTTGAAACGGCAAGTTATGCAGCAATTGATTTGATAGGTATAAGGATTGGTTTTAACTTATATTTAGAAATGTTGTTTGCAGTAGTTGTATCAAGTATCCATTTCATAGTAGCGACTTAAGTATAGATATTTTCCTTTTTTAATTCTGCGACATAAGTATTTTGACTTCTAAGATCTTCAAAAACACACACATTCTCACCACTAGAATATTTAGAAAACGTTTAATAGACTCAAGATTGGAAACAATGAGCCCGGAAAGTGAAAACATGCTGGAAGTAATATAATGTTAGAAATTTCTCGAAGCTTCTCACAGTAATGACTTGTACTTACTTATAAAGAGCGTTTTGATAGTGTCCTTTTTATCTTTTCATTATTCCTTTGTGGCTGTTAAAAGAAGTTTGCACTCCTTTCACCTATAAAATAAAATCAACTTATTATAGACTGTCATAGTGTCATTAATAAGACTGATAAAATTTCACATAAGATAATGATTGGTATGGACCGTATTGCTCCAGCAAGTAACAAATGTAATGTCTTAACTTATAGTTTATTGAAAGATATGTGTACGGATCAATTATTTAGAGAAATGCCTTAAAGTAATTTTATACGGTAAGATGAAGTTTTTGTGAAATGTGATGTAATAAACAATACAAATTACTTTAGATTATTTTAAAATTTACTTAAGTTACAATTTATCCCATCTTATTTTCACCTGTATCTCTTCTTTTTATTACTTGTAATATTTCAGACAAATATAATAAAAAAAACCTTCAAACTTCCAAACAAAAATATAATTCATTACAATGCAATTCTTTTGTGTCAAGTAAAATATAAAGAATCTTTCCGAACAAATTTAAAAAGCTTTTTTTTATATTATATAAAAAAGCAACAACGCTAATGTGATGGAAATGTTAGAGACATAAACTATAACGCCTTGAATCAGCTATAAATATTGTTTATTGTTAAACCCTATCATATATCATAATAAAAACGGAAGAACTACATTATTGAGACATTTTGTTTACATTTATTTCAAATATCATCCAATCAACTCAGACAACATATTTTCATTCATTTCACATTTCATAAAATTGACCCAGAGGGACTATATATTTCTCCTTCATAAATAAATCGTGTCATTATTTCCAATGTCAGCTCAAAGTAATAAACAGATTGCTTGTGGCTGTGATTTCATATATTCCCTGTGGATATGGGTAACTGTCGCTGTTAAATTTTGACCACTTACACTAATTACAGATCAACATATTTTGATAACGTTAACAGCATTAATTTGGTAATCGTACAACTGTAATTCCTTGTAAATGTCATATCGTACTTTTTATAGTATCTTTTTATCTACTATGAAAAATAGGTTAAAAAGGGAATAATGTGCGTATTGTACTTTTCACTGATATCAATTCCTGAAATTCCTGAAACTAACCAGATATAACGTATGAGTACAAAAACTCATGACCTCAGACGACTTCGTCCACGGTACCCGTATGTTAGAAGACAGACACCATATATGCGAGCTTGTAAACTTATATAAAAATATATTAACCTATAACAACATACAATTTGCGAAGATTGATTCTGTTAATGTGGATTAATTTGTTGATTTATTTTGTTGCTGCTCTTTGTTTGTTGTTGTTTTTGTTTCTTTATTCAAATTGTCTTACATATGATACGTTTCTGAAATTGTTCATATCTGACGTAAATAAAGATGTGAAATCACAGATGCTGCACCTGAGATGAAATTTTAGACCCCTTTTGTCGAATCGCCATTTTCTATTAACGATTACTTATGAGAGTGATATCAATAAAACATATTCATAAAAATACTCTCATTAAATGTAATTGAGAATCAATTATTTGATAGTATTAACATTTACCTTAATAAATATATAACTATTAAAGGTAACTATTAATGAATTCAATAGCTACAAAAACGATGTCTCCGAAAACATTAACTAACGTTCTGTCTCCAAAACCTAGACATATTTCATAAAGAGTGGGTAAAATAAGACCCATTAGAATCGGAAATGAGTTATGACATCGTTTATCTTTTTTTGTTTGATAACTTGTCAGAAACATTGGTCAAATAATTAATAGAGAGAGATGTTCTGTCGTGAACTATTGTTTGAACAGATATTTAACTCACTGTTAATGATGTAGAATATATTTTGTATAATTACTTAAGTTTAAAATCTATAACGATACTTTTTCTGAGATAATAA
Organism: Ruditapes philippinarum; assembly: GCF_026571515.1. Taxonomy (NCBI): domain Eukaryota; kingdom Metazoa; phylum Mollusca; class Bivalvia; order Venerida; family Veneridae; genus Ruditapes; species Ruditapes philippinarum. Next base: position 10,014 of record NW_026859284.1, read on the forward strand.
TTTTAATATGTTACATAATAAGTGTTGTGTGTTGTGGATAACAGACTTTACTTGTAACTACATATAGTATACTGATATTAATTTTGTCGATCTTAAAATATAGTTCAGCACTGTCTGTACTGAAATATGTTCTAATATTAGGACATTAGATTTGAAGCAATGAATTTTCTTATTGTAAAAATTCAATATTTTTTTGGTATATTTTAATGTTCTATGATAGTGTTCCGAATTTTTCATTATGTTTCCTTACAATCATATTATGAGATATTTTCCTGGATTCTTTAATCATGAATGAAGAAAGAGAAGAGCTTTTGAGTTATGACTTGATTTTGCGATAAAACATTCAACAGATCTATTTTCGGATATAAATCACCATTATTTAAATTGTGTAGTTCATAGAAAATGAAGATGAAATTGTTTCTGTTTCTGCAATAACGCAATTTAAAAAAAAGAAAACATTTTGCGTTTCAATAAATCAGAAAACTAACTTGTTACTTTGAATCGCAATTACTGATTTTAAGAAAGGAAAATTTGCTGAAACATGAAATTATAGTTAATCTTTTAAAATAAAGCATTTTATGCTCAAGTGAAAAATATGTTTTGCACAAGTTTTCTTCTAAATTATTGAAGGAACTATGGTGAGATTATTAAAATCAAGATATACTTTGGATATACTTAATAAAGATATCAGAAAGCATTAAAATATTACTGAACATGATTAACAATTACGATATAGGAGAAGACAAATGCAAGGTCAAATGTGCACTAAAAGAGAAGTAAAATGCATGATAAAGTGCATGTTACAAAACTGACTTATAGCTGTGTTAATATATTGTTTCAATATATTGGTGACACTTTTGCTTGAGTCCCTTGTTGTTTTCTCGTCTACGGTAAGTATCTTCCCCCTTCACCCCTTGTTTTTATTTTTTTGATTACCCCCCCCTTCCCTGGTCTCCTGTCCCCTTCCCTGTGCCCTTTTACTTTGTGGGCCTATTATTCAATCATTTATTTGTTTTCTTTTAATTCCTAATCAGTTACAAATTATTTATCATTTAGTGATTAAACTGTCCGTGCTGACTTGTGCCCTGTCCTGTTTTTGTTTGGGGTCCGCCTGGGCTCCTTGCCGCTGGTTCTTGTTGCTTGGTCATATGGGGGTTGCGTTCATTGAACGCCGCCTTTCCTTGTTGATCTTGTTTATCATATTTTTTACTTTGTTTTCAACTTTCTGTCTTAGTATGATGAAAACATAGATAAATATTTTATTAAGCGACGATGAATACAAAAATCATGTGATCATTACAAATCCAAGAATATAATTTATTTCCTCTAAACAATGAGTTAATTTAATAAACATTTTGCATGTTCAGGGAATTGTATAGATGAATTAACGTCTGATAGGTTTTACTTACCAGCATCAAAGACATGTTAAAAATCAACAGCTCACTCTTCCGGAAAGATGTATCTCTTATCGGTAACATTTGTAACAATTATTTCAGTTAATCTTCGTTTCTTTCCGGATATGATATTCATACCAATGGAATATTTCACTTATGTCATATGCCTGTTGTTGTTATTATTATAATCGTCATTGGGAAGAATTTGTTTGGTCAAATCTTAACTGGTTTTGAGTTCATTCGTGCGCTACAAATGGTTTTGAAATCAATGTATTTTAAGGCAAATTGATAAAGTCAACTTATATAATCACTTTATTTCTAAAGAAAGATATTTTCATGTATACCTAAAATATATTGCATATTAACCGTTTTCTTCATATTTGTTGTCATGTTTTTTATGTATTCATTGTAGAAATTATCTTTATTAAGTTTTTTCCTTTTTATTTCTATCAAAAACGAAACTTGTTACTAACTAAATATCCTCTTCACACACGTCATGACTTACATTCAATTTGCATGATAGATATACAATGAACTCATCAATCAAAATAAGATAAGATACAACTTTTATGTAACCGTACTTGATATTGACAAAACAATCCCGTCAACATGTATAAGTCTAGTCTTTTTCTTTTTAAAGTCCTAACACGCTTTTAAAGAAATTGTCTACTTTATATGTTAACGGTTTAACTATGGGAACTGCTCCATGGCATGCATGTTATTGCATTATTTATTTTGTAAGCCTTTTAAAATCATACAAAAGGGCAATTCGTTTTCCATTAATGATACAAGATATAGCTTAGCTTCCCTTCTTTGCGGTCATATCAAAGACAAATGCTATTATTGATATAGCAAAATTGCATGCGAACATGCAATTAATAGATGCCATTCTTTTAAATTATGAAATATTGTAAGAATGCATGTTATTTGCGGCATTAACATGTGATGCATATGGAGAGGTATATAACAAGTTTAAGATTCAACGATGCCAATATGTTCTATTTTAATGTATAAAAAGGTTAACCTTTATTAATCATAATAAATTTTAGTGATATTAATCCAAGAATTGTGCACTTAAACAATATAAAGAATAACTTGCTTTGTCACCATCTGTAAATTGCCGATATATGAGCTCGTTGACCCTTTTTGATGTTTTAAAATATTTTCATTGTAATTGAAACATACATGCAAAATATGTTTACAATCAAACAAAAGAAATATTGCGAAGAAAGCTAATGGCTTTATCCTTTGGTTATATTTTAACATGCAAATTTTAAATACATTCTCTTATACAGGTTCTATTCTGACTGTATGTCCTTGTAAGTTATATGTAAGTATAGCATACACTATCATTTCTATTTTGAAATCAAAATACACTGTTAGAAGGCCAATTATGCTACAAAAATGATTTAATTTTATTTTCATAAAAGCTTTTTATTTTTGAAATACTTTTATAGCTTCCAAACAAATTATCATTGTTCAATTGCCTTACACCATCATTTTCCTCTGTCATCTTCTGCAGTATAGTTATAATAAGTTAATATTTTTGTATTGAATGTATTTGATGTTAAATACTACTTTTTAGGAATTTTGCTCTTGTTATTGCAAATAAGTTCATATTCAGCATTACTTTCTTCAGGTGATAGGAATGTTACACGCTCCTAAACCATTAAAACATTACACAACTCATGTTTGTATTTAAAAAAAGGAAATAAATATTCATTTCTGAGGCATAATGTATAGTAATAATGTAATAATGTCTTTAATGTAGTTAAATACATCATGTGAAGAATATTAACGTTTTACCCATTGATATTTCTACGAATAGCTGAATCATTTTGAATTTAAGTTGTTACAAATGTAGTTCATAGCTAGTTTTATGTTATTATTCTGATTTCTAATCAGTTTAAGTGGTCACCTTTACAAGTTGACAGCACGCCATCTCCGTAGGGAATTTAGAATTTCACAGAAAATAATCAAAGGTTATATGTTAACTAGTCGATATTGACATTTGCCTTACTCCTTATGTCAAAATATATTTCTATGTAATGGGTTTATAGTCCAAGTAGAGCGGTTAACATCATGCAAACATTGTATGTATCAACATATCTTTCACATATGTTTGAATAGTTTTTTTCTATCATATATGAAAAATATTAGATGTTAGCCATATCGTAATTTTGCTTTTACGCCATGAAAATGCATATTAAAACGCAAAAGAACCACAAAGTTTTAAAGCAAAATGTGTCATCTTTTTGCTTATTTGTCTTGTCTTTTGATTGTTGGCATATTTGCTTTTGTATTCAAGCCTTTTGTAATATTGTATTTTCACTCTCTTGCATTATTCAATTTCCTCTTTTTCGGATCGTTAATTTTCAGTGCATCGCATTTGTACTTTAAGTTTATTCGCATTACGATTAGACATGTGAAAATTTGATCAAACATTAGCTATATGTTATAGCATGGGAAAAATTGGATGAACATCGTGTTTTGATGAGTGTGATGACTAATTACTGACGTTGTAATGGTCTGAATAATTTTAATGTTAACATTTTATGTTACCTAATGTTGTAACCTCTCACTGTTACAGTTGATGTGCGCATATGTTTGTACAACAGGAATACGAAAATGCGACTGTGTATTAATATATTCGCATTTGTTCAACGACAAAGCAAATATACGATACATATTATACAAAAACACAAAAAATATGTGTCAATTTGCCACCTGTGCTGTCGCCATATCTTTGTGTTTTTGAATTTTCAAATCTTTAGGCGAAAATTAGATATACGACACGGCAATCACGGTATATAATAAAAGATACTAAAAACTTATTGTATCATATCATTTTCATAATTGTTTTTTTTTAAGCTTTCCTTTTCTATTAGAAACTCTGTAAGCGTGATTGTTTCTATTGAGGGCACTCTTCAACACACGTATCTATCACGTTTATCATACATAAACAGAATAATTGATTTAGTATGAGAATGGGTCGGTGTTAAAGCTTCCCTTTACTATTCGAAAGACTGTTAGCGTGATTGTTTCTATTGAGGAAACCGGAATCTATCATATCTGTCATACATAAACAGAAAAGTGAATTTAGTATATGTTTGTGTAATCGTTGCACTAGGCGGGTCTCCAATTGTTTTCTAGATTTTTACAATCAACAGCAAATATAAAAGAAAAAATTCATTTTAATGATGCTATATATCTTGTCATCCACCCCCTAACAGTACCCGGCCAAGAGGACCAATCGTTAAGGTATGAGCAGGAAAAAAAGGGCAAAAAAAAAGAAATTTAGTTTTTATCTTAAAAATTGCGGACAGTAATTCAAAGGTTTTCTAAAAATTTTAACCGTTTTGAAGCCTTATATGTTAAATCTCTGCTTGTTAAAAAAGAAACTTTTGCCTTAAGCTACATCATTACTCGACCAGAAAAGAAAAAGGAAACAATAATTTCCTCAATTTTTAAAATGTTTGTCCCTTTTCCTGTCTATGGGGTAGGGGTTTTTTTCAACTTTTATTTTAAAAATATTTCCTTATGTTTATTTTTAAAATAAAATTTATATTAATTTGGATCTCAAAAAAATTTTTTTTTTTGGAGAAAATTTTTAAATATAAAAAGATTTTTACTTATATGTAACAGCAAAAATTCTTGTTCGTTCAAGTTCGGAATGATTATCTACTATAATTCAAAATATAGTTTTTGAAAAATAATAAATTTGACATGGTTCAAATGTTAATAAATAAAAATACAATGGTGAAGTAATATTTAGACAAAATGAACTTCAAATTTAACTTTAAATTGTATTTTCTTGTTAAATTTTGCTATATTTATATTGCTATTGCTTTTGATGCGTAATTTAATTTTGCTTTTTGGTAGATCATTGTTTTTATTTTGTCTTCCCTATATAAAACTCATTAAAATAAAGAACGATGACAATTTTAATCCTTCTAAAACAAAAAACAAAAGTCATGAATTTAATTTACTATCTTTTTATTTTAGATATGTTTTAACAAACAACAATAACAAAGTTCTTTTCTTGGTTTTTTTTTACTTAAGTTTTTTGGGGGGCCATTTGGTTTTTTCTCGCCCTGCGTGCTTAGTTTACCTTTCTTGCCCCCCTTTTAGCTATTTCAGTTGACAAATCTATTTTAGAACAAAATTTCATACCCTTCTACGAGACCATTATTTTACACATGTACTGATAAAAAAGTAATATTTTAGGTTTGTGAAAAAAGTAACGAGGGTTAGTTGGTGAGAAAGAGGCATATTACTGGACGGCTGCTTTCTCATACGTCAAACGTCAGTCACTATGTATGTCTTCTGAGCGGGTCCTTTCTCAGTTTATACGTTTGTACTTAGGAACCGGGATTTGCAAGTTAAACCACGTATTATAAAGAAAAGTTTCATACAAATCCATTTTTAATGTGTGTGCACATTATCTTTCCAATGTTAGGACGCTTTTATTTTTGGTGGCCGAATTTTGCTTAGAACAATAACATTGCAGTTTAAGAATTTAACCCAAATCTACCTACATAAAAATTTTACCGAGCAGCGACATTCACTTTCCGTAGTTCCCTATTTCAATAGTATATGCAGCTCTTTTTTGTCCTTTTATAAAGAGTGTAAACACTGTTAATCAATTTTTACTGTGCGTAGAAAAATTGTTAGCAAGATATCTTTACATTGTATGATTTAGTGCTGTGTTTCTTCTATTAAAGATGCATGCCTCTAGATGAGCCTAACTATTTCAAGATTATCAAACATGGGAAAAATGTATTAAGATATTGATTCAAGGTTTATCATTGTATTGCCCTAGAGTCAGTTTGCAAATATTTCAGGATTTTTTTCTTATAAAAATGAAGAAAAGATATCATTTCTTTATCATCAAAATACAAAATGTTTTGTGGTTGAATCTCAAATCTGACATATACAACTATACATGCAGTATTTGTTCTTGACATAAATGATACAATCTACTTGGATATTCATAAACAGTTGCATTATTCCATTTACAGTCAAAGAAATGTGTTCATAAATTGAATGTTTGCATGACAGATAGCTATATCGTGGTATCTTATGTCTTTGATGTTAAATCAAACAAGCACAACATGCTATTCTTCGTATTATAAATGAAAAACGAATGGCCTTTTACAAGAGTTAGAAAATAAATAATGTAATCAATAGCATACATGTCAGGCAGCAATTGTATTAGACGTTTCAAAACCGTTTAAATAGGTAGATAATAAGGTAGAGCCAATCGTTTTGTTTAATTGACTGTTTTTGTTTTCAATATCACGGATGGCGTAGTATATTTCAAATAGTTACGATAAAGTTGTGAATGGGTCGGCTTTTATGATGCAGAGCATGATAAATAACGCCCGTCGTTGAAGTAAAGAAATAATCAAACTATTACATAATTGGAATTGTATGATTATTTAAAAGATATTGTAATCTATGTTCATGAATTATTTCTGCAGAAAATGATTTATTTGAAATTTTTGTTGTTGTTGTTGTTTATTTTCGTTAAAATTCTTTGGTAGTTGAACGAATTAAGTCCTTTAGAACACTTGAGTTACATTTTTGTCGTTATCAAATTAGGTTTTGTATTGAGAAGGAGTAATATTGATTTATTGTCAGAAAATAATCGTAAAACAAGATCTAAATTGCTTTGCGGTAATAAATATTCAATAATATGTCAGAAATTTGGGCATCTGTTATTGTTATTTCATGTTGGGTTGGATTAGGGTTGTGAAAGCACTTAGTTTATGGTAGTTGGAAGATATATAACCATCATTGATTTAGGACTGTGTTTTGTATCATCATTATTAGAAAAGTATTATTTCTTTCGATAAAAAAAGAAAACATATTTCTATGCGCCATATGGTGACATATTTTATAAACGTCGTTGAAATGAAACAGGAAAAAATGAAAGGTCTTTTAAACAACAATAAAGGACGAGATTTAACATAATTATAGAAATAGGAGGAATGTATCCTTATGAATATACTCAATAAAGATAAGACATTTTTTTACCTTTTCCATACTGAGATAGTAAATTTGGACAAAAAATGTTTGTTTGTAAAGGACAATGCACAGCTTTTGAGTGTTATCGGGGATTATCTGTTGATATTGTCACATTATTGTTTCGTTTTTCTTTTTCTTTAGATACATTTACAGAATTTTGGCTACAGCTAATATGTGTCTAATATTGAATTCCAAAGACATTATGCGTGCACATTAAAAAAAGAAAAACATGACGCTTACAGTCTTTTGTAAACATATAAATAAACGAAACCCCAAATTTTCTTTAGCGTTTTTTATATTTTAAAGTAATAAAAATGAAAAATATTGGTTTGTATTGCTTTTTCCCCAAAAAAATGTAACAAACCCAAAAAAAATTGATTCAAGGGTGTTTTTTTACAGGGCAAAAAGTGAAAAAAGTGTAAAAAATGAAACGGCAAAGAAGTACCATGTTTGCATTTCCGGAACAAAAAATAGGCAGATTAAACGATTAGAAGAAGTTGGGTTAAAAACAACAATTTGCAACAGAAAGGGCTGCCGAGAATAACGAAACGCCAAGATTTCCAAACAGTTTGCTGGTATTGTGCTAAGTTGATCCTTGCGATAATCATCATTGACTATCTCCGTTTCTTGAGACAAATTATGTTTATGAAACAATATTTTGTGTACAGTGCATCAATCGAACATGTCAATATCAGGACTAGTTATTACCTCTGGGATAAGTAAGATCAAATGTTTTGATTATTCTTAAACAAAATACATATATTTCATTGCTTCTTATAAATGTTTTCATTTCCTATAGTGTCTATCTTTCTTGATCATTGAGTAAAGAAACAGTATATCATTTGTGTAACATGCAAACAATTTTTCTTATAGGCACATTATGCCTTAGAAATCCATATTTAGCTTTAAATTATTAAGAAATTTTGACAAACATGTGTTAAATATTGTTTTAATAAAATATAAAGAGCATGTAAGGTATTTAACAACTGTAGAAAGTAGCGTTGGACGTGCAGTTGTGTATTCTAAAGGAAAATGTAAACAAAGTTGTATTTTGACTTCTTTACAAAACACTATAATTTCACTATTATGATTATACCAGTTGCAAACATAGCTAAAGAAGCAAAAGTGTTAATGTATATGGAAAATGATTACAACTTTAAAGTTTGTAACAAGATACTAATAATTATAAGTTTTTGTGAACTAAAAATGATAGCATTATTGAGGCATAATTGGCATAATGAATATGCATACATAAATATCAACTTTAAAATTTTATATTTTATTGTCCATGAACAGGCTCAACCAAACCGGATATGCAACATTTTGGACGTTCTTAGATGCAAGCTTGTATTATAAACATGATAGTATTCATACGGGTCAAAATAGCATTATTGCTATAAATATTTATAAATATGATATTCATGTTCATTAAAATCAGAAAAAAAAATGTTTAATGGAATTAAAGTTATTTAGTAAAGTACTGTTTTTTGCATCTCGTATTTCATGTAAGCGTTACATGGCCTTTGGGATAATTCATCACAAGTTTTAAGTTACAAACAAAAAGTATAAAATGAAAAACCTCTAAACAATAATTCTTAAGAGTAACAATAAAGTATGGATAGGGCTAAATAAATTTCAACACATTACTTTTTTGAAGATTGCAAAATACTTTAACCTGTTCTTCGGTCAGAAATTTTCAACTTGAAGTTCTCTTTTTCCTCATTTTAACCGATTCTTATGTGCTTTTTGTATTTTACATTAATACCTATGTGACTATATAATTATAGTAATAAAATGCAGGCAATTTTGGCAATATTTATGTCAAATATATGCATTTTCTACCGCCTTGCTACTCGGCATTATTTTACCCGTGAATAAGCGCCCGTGCAAAATGATGTAAACAACTGCGAGTGACTTTCAAGATGGCAGCTGCTGTTAAATTGTAGTTTATGTTATAGACACGGAAGACGAAATAACAATATTTATAAGCCAAATAATTAGTGATGAATAATTCTAGATCAATGCTACATCTCAAGTAATTCTTAAGAAAATACTAGACAATGTGCAACAAAAGAAAGACCTAGTATCATCAAAAGGACATGTGAAAGATCTCAGACCGGGGGTATTTAAAGCTAGATTTGAGATTTGACAACATTAGATCCGTTCTGAAAGTACAATCTTCATAGGAAAAGCTAGCAGTTAATTCTATTCTCACAAAGAAAAAACATTTATCAATATAAACAACAATAAATCGACATTTTCTAATCCTTATTTTTTTAAAAATATTTTGGTGTTGTCTAAGTTAATCGGGTATTTTTTGCTAGTTTGTTTATCTGAATTACAGATATTTGTTTACATTGACAACTGTCCGTTTCTAAGAAATGGCGACAGCCAAACCTAAGGGGCAACGTCTAAACGCCACATTCCCAGACGTTAATACGTGGTTGCTGCGTGCCATTATTCGATACTTCATTAAGTCGATTTTCTCGATGTGTCGAATTAAATAAAAGTTTCTCGCTTTTCCCCCTCTATGTTCTTTTTAAAACCTACCTTTGAATTTTCGATGTCAAAGAGTTTAACGAAAAATTCGAGAACATTTTACGATAATTAAGTCAAAGACCAAGTTAGTCGAACCTGAGATTTGAACATGTAGAACGTGACAATTGGTCGAAATTATTTCATGTCGAAACTTGTCAGAAAATTGTAATTTTTGACGAAAAATAAATGAAAGACAAAACATAAAACACGGGTCCAAATTTATGACATATTTTATTTACACTTATTTGATTACGAAATAGAACTACTTCGAGAGTTAATCAAGTGACATTGATCACCGATGTATATGTTATATGCGTAAGTTCACTATTTCATATATAGTCAATATCTGATATTATATGCAATTCTAGTAGAAATGCTGCGGTGGCACACTAAATGTACCGTCAATAAATATTGTAACTTCAAATTAAAATGCCTTTGTATTTTTTTATCATATGATGCTTCAATAGCATATGATGATTCAATCATAGTTAACAGTATAGTATTTTTGACCAAGATGATCAAGCTAATAAAGACCACATGAGACTTTGTGTGGTGGGTAAGATTTAAAGTGTCGTAGGATTAAACATTATTTGTTATCAAATGCTGTAGTGTTAAAACTTATCTTTCATCAGATAATGTAGTCTCAGTGTCGACGATCTCACGTATTCGACCAAATGATATATATATTAGGCAACCTGTCGTATCCGACGAGAAGTCTTTCGACGAAATGTTATGCACATGTTTACAGTAAACTGGTTTTAGTTATCGACCTTTTTGTATGTTACGCCTTTTTGTAATTCACTTGTAAAAGTCGATAGCTCAATGTACGCTGTTTTATGAATTTATTAATGGATTATTAAGTAATGGCCTTTAAATCTGAAACAATTTTTATTTCAACCACGTCACATATTCTATTTTTTATTACTAAAATAGGATGTGAATTATTCCTTTCACTTACCAGACAAAGACAAAAATGCATCCTCCTCTATTCTTATGTTTTGAGTGACAAAATATCTCTGAATTTGCCTCCTCTTTCATTTATTATCACGATTTCAGCGATAAAAAGATTCTAAAATCATTTGAGTATAACTAAAATAGAAGGAGAAATGAAAAAAGATACAGTTATGAAAACATTAAAGTCTATAAATAATGTTTATAAAAATGTATTGTTAAAAAGGGTTTCGTTTCCAGGAGAAAAGTAAGGCGGAGGTTTATTTTATGTTCAAATATTTTTAAAAACCTTTTAATATTCCCAAGGTATTCGACATTTGTCGCAATCATATAAAATATAGGTTATTTATAAATTATGAGTGTCTGAAGTTATTTCAATTAAAACAAAATATTGACATGGTTATATGATAGTTAGGCATGATAAACATTTTTATTCTTCATTAACACTGAATAGTTGAAAATGGTCTATTAATTATCATGATTATACGGACAAATTAATAATTCTAGAACAATTGAGTTTGTGACCAGTTGTTTTTATTTTTAGGAATAAAATGTCAACCTTGTCATTCTGAATTTTTATATACCATCTTTATGGACTTAAAAATTTCAATTGTGTCTTGTCCTGATTGGTGTCCTCCTGGTCTCCTTACCGGGTGATATGACATTGAATGCTGCCCTTCTTTTCCATATTAAATAATTTTGCAAGAACTTATTTCAAATTGGACTTAGACAGCTGCAGTACCAAACTGTTTCTCTACCTTTGTCAATTTACTTATGATTAATAAATTTTTCTTTGATAAGTGATAAAACAATCACTTTTAAAAATAACGTTGTGTATGTCATTGTTTTTAAAAAATACATTTTTCAAATAATTTAGATCAAATTTGTTAGGATTCTTTGTTTTTTAGTAAAATATGTAAGTAGTTGTACATCAGAAAAAGGGAACATGGCTTAAGCATAATAACTTGCAGAATGCCTAAGACTATTTTATACACATAAATTGTTTTTGACAAGTTCTTGAATGCAACTACTTAATATGTTAAAGATAATAATTTTGTTCATATCAGCAGTGATTTATTTACTTATCAAACGATATCAGACAATAGTCTGACCGTTTACTATCCATTGAAAGAAAAACTTAAAATCGGCAAACATATAGGTTTAAGAATTATTACCATTGCCATTTTGCTTGAATAACACAGTCCCTAACAAAGCTAAATGATAGTAGTTTTCACTTAAATTGTATCAGCCAATTACATATTTCTTGTATTTTGCTTCAATATGTCATTTCATATTTCTATGAAATGCATGCTTCAAGTTTCCGTCCTCCTATCAAATCTCTCGTAAATGAACTACAAGTAGATTTTTTTTTCAAAGTGAAACCTTGAAGGATTGTCCAATAATAATGTCATTCCCAATAAAGAAGTATCGGAAATTGGCTATAGCGGGAGAACATAACACGCAACCAATGATGTCAATTTAATCATCTGATATCATGAAATGAACATTACTATATCGAGTGGACATAACTGTAACTTAAAACTAGAGTTTTAAAGCTTTTGTGTTTCAATATTTTCTTTTGCTCTTTGGAAAGTTTCTTTTAATTCTATCAACGGATTATAAATTGTTAATTACGGGAACTTGAGATAATATAGATTCGTGGATTCTGAATAGTTCAATGACCATGGTTGTTATTTAATAAACAAAATATGATATACCTTATAAACACTCAATGAACGCAGTATGTATTTAAAAAAAACTCATAATTTGGAAATATAAAACAAAATATGTACATAGATTCTCTAATGTCATATTAAAATATCTTTTTCGCAGGCTTTTCGAAATAAAGACAACAACGTGTTAACGTTTACTGTCATAAAGTATTTTTAATTATTTACAAATATTTTATTAAATCCCTGTTCTTAAATCTGGTAGAATGTAGAATAGTTAATTGTATTTAAAGATACTGAAAAATAAAATGTTACAAGACTGCACAGAGTTTGTAATAAAATTATTTTCAGTAAGAGGAAATACACAGTCAATTTATTTTCACTTGAAAATAAATTTACTGAAGATATTGAAAAAAAATATCCTATGTTATAAAAGAGTTTTTGAAATTTGATGGAAAATAGTTTGTGATCATAATCAATCTTTAATTGACATAATTTTAATAAAAATGTGTAGTGAAAAGATTTTTTTCAGGGCCTTTCAATAATGTTATGGTACTTCTGTTTTAGTTGTGCCGATAATAAGTTCTTCATTTTTCTCTTTGATATTGTGCACTGACTGTTACATATGTATAGGAAATTCAACAGACATATTTATTAGCATATAATTTACACACGAATTTGCCTAAGAGACAAATTTCTTGATCAATTGTCAAGTTCATGCCAGTAAATTGCAATCATTTGCTTCGAATTTACAAACACTTGAATTAGGTATTCAGATTACTAGAATAAAGCTGAAAATAATTCTGACAAATTGATAGATTATTCTTGAGCGAAAAGACAGAGTAAATCATTTCTTATAAATCATGTGAACACAAGTATAAATTTGCGCTTATACCGCGTTTTATAAAGGTTCTAATGGATAAGAACGATGTGCATATTCGTTATGTAAAAACAATTCGTTAAGGCTACTGTAATAATCAAAGCACTGAAAGTACTGGAGTGTCGATTGTGTTGTGAAATATATAACCTTTCACAGCCTGAGTCTGTTTATTGATTACGCCATTTATTTTCGTTGCAGATAATGTACAGTTTGATATTTATTCAAATATTTTAGTTCCATTAGACCTATCTCTAAAAAGAAGAAAAACAGATCTAGATGACATAAATTATAGGTTTTTACAGCAAAAGTGTGCCTTAAGAAAGATATTGGCACACTTATTAAAATATTGGCCCAAAGTTAATGCCGTTCAAGTATACCGGTATTGTCTTAATGAACACTTGCCCTGTATCAATAACCTTTTTATTGCATTTGCAGCAATGCTGCCCTGTATTTTATCTTATCAAAATTTGAGACTTGGGCAGCCCTTATACTCCATATGGGATCACATGGCCCCACCTGGGCGGCCCATGTACTCAATTATGGCCCCATATGGGCAGCCCTTGTACTAAATATGGGTTTCAAATGGGCAGCCCAGATACTTCCATTATGGGTAGATTTTGAATTCCGGGATAGATCTATTTTCAAGTATTTCAATTATAAGTTTGCTGGACGTTAAGTTGCAACTGGCATAATTCTTGTACTTGCATTAAATATTCAAGTGATGTTTTAACTGGAACAGACAGATCATGGCACAAAGCCTTTATTATCCTGCAAGAAACAACAACACACATGTATATGCTTTAACAATGTTAACTTTATTTAGTAATCTCAATTATGGTAAGAGTGTATCATATATATACAGATTCTCAAAGACACAACTGCAAACCTACTCCCATGTCTTTTTAAATTTCTACATAATTCATAGGAAAGTATTATACATTTATTGTAATTCATTACAAATTTCTATCTACCAATTACTTTCATTTACAAATGAAATAGTATCTATGTTTTATATGATATCTAAATTTTCAGATTTCTTTGTATTGGACAAATTAAATGAAATAGATCTACATGAATAAATATAAAAAGTTGTTCATTATAACCATATATTACACTTTGGTATGATAGACCTGAAGAAAAAAATATTATACAGCTTGTGAAATGTAACAAATATAATAAAACAAAACCTTGGCACAGTTGTAATACTGTTCATAGATGTGGAAACAAAATATACAGCTGATGAAAAGTAACAAATATAATAACAAAACCTTGGCACATAGAAATACTGTTTATAGACGTGTAAAAAAATATGCAGCTGATGAAAAAGTAACAAATAGTTTTGTACCAGTTTGTAAAAATAACCAGCTTCATTTCACATATCTTCATCAACAAAACCACAATAAAGGCAAGAAATAACAATAGTATTAACAATTTAATGCATTTCAATTGTTAATATCAATAGTTATAGTAACCTTTTGTGAAACGTTACTGTTTGGATCAGTTTCTATGTGCTAATATCATTCTCAATAAGAATTTCATTAATCTTTTATCAATTTTCAATGGTTTATGGAAGTTAACGTTGAATTATATCCTGACTCACTAGCCCTTTGTGAAAAAAAAATTATCGAATTTGATAACTATATAAATATCAAAAAAGTTAACCAAGTATACTGAAAGCCGGAAAAAAAATATGACAAAAACGTCATTAAAATGACTTCATCTTTGCGATGCTTCCTGATGAAAAGTTTCTCGCATATTTCAACATTTTATTGAAAGGAACCAAACATTAGTGGAGTTTTAGACATAAAGTAAACACATACATGTAATACTGTATCAATGTAAATATCATGATAAGTTCACTTCTGATACCAAAAGTTGTTATTTTCACTCATGGCTGCGCCACTTTGTGAACAACACTTTAGGTATCCACTCTTGAAATTAATATAATTGAGAAACTGTGATAGTGACCGGAAATAACCAATTATCCTATATATCAGCAGAACAGTATTAATTATGGATATAATTCCTTTAAAAAATGTGAAATAATATCTGACTTAACGAGATCAAATTTGTTGGTGAAGAATTCATTTAAAAAAATTGTCAGTATAAAATAGTTGTGTTCAGTATATTTATCACGATATTATCAAAAAGTTTCAACAAATGAACAAAAATAAAGATTACAGAGAAGCATCATTGTAAAGTATTTCAACTTGATTTAAAGGTTAATACCATATCTATATATGTGTTCCCTGTTAGTGTTAAGTTTAGACAAGATGTTATAATTGTATTGAACAGTATCAAAAACATTCCCCAAGCATTTAATGTCTTGATTAAATAGCAACAAATGTTTAATGAAAAAAAATAACAAACAGCATATAGACAACAGACAAAACAGCATATAATGTCAACACAAACATAACATAGCAGCAAAATAACTGACTAGAAGGCAAAGAATTTTGCATTTACAAGAAAGACATGCTATGCTTGATGACCTCAAACATTAAATTATGAAAAGTATAACAAGATCACACAAATGAGCCACTTACTGTATTCTGACCCTTATCACATTTTAAAATACTTTGATATCTATTGACTTTCAAATCATTGGAATAACTTATATGCCGATGAAGAAAAGTTTTCGAAAATGTAAAATAAAAGTCATTCATTTTTATGCTTTTGTGTGTATTACTGATTATCTCGTGAAAATTATAATTTGATAATTTTCAACAGTGAAAAATGATCCAAATTTTCAAACCTTTCAATGACGAGACTACTTTTTAAAGATTTTCCCCATGTGGTACCTTAATATCATTTTTGCTGACAATTCTGACATTCTCAGGACTGTTTCGAGACTAACGTATCCAAATAATATTCCTCTGAATAAAACAAAATTAATTTTCCTTAAAATACACAACTTTTAAAAATGGCCGCCACTTACATTTCACAAAGCCAGGTCATACATAAATTGCCTGAGTAACAGAAATAAGGTGGGATGGTGTGACTTTTTCTTCTAGAATTGGTTGTTTTTATTATTAAAACAAGCGATTATTCATATTTTTTGTTGATTTCGTTGATTGTCAAACTTTTTGTTCAGCCCAAGACTCCTGTATTTATGAATAATTGGACTTAAATTCAACTAAAATTGATGTTAACAGTGGGGAAAACAGATTTAATAATTATTAAAGTTAATATTGAGGAAATTTCATTAGCATAAAATAAAAAGACACTTTATTGTTTGTTGTGTAAGATGTAATTTTATATCATTGAGGGACTTTTAAATAACAGTGTTCTCACTCCTGAGAATAAATGTTTTTACAGCTCACTTGATGATATAAAATTTCATCTTAACACACTAACAACAAATATCCTCTATAGATTTGCATTTTTTTAAAAATAAAAACATGACTAGTCACTTCCTTCATTTGCTTCAGGTAAGGTCTTCGGACACTTTGTTTCTTGCTTCCTTCCCCATCGCGGTCCCACGCCCCAGCCAGCACTTTGGAAACCTTTATTTCAATATCCTTCCTCGTTGCAGTCTTTATCGGCAATTTCCTTTGGACACATTCTATAAAACAAGCATCTTATCCTTAAAGAATGAAATGAAGATGCAGTGAAATGTAGGTATTGAAACATTCAAAGGTCATAAGTCACCTTGTAGCATTTTGAGCATAAAATTGGAATATAAACTAATTCTGGTCATGTTTTAACAAATATAGAATGTTTGTGTCCCGGTTTTACATAGCTTTTTAACAATATTCTGTGATATCGCTGCAGTCAGTTGTAAAGCTGAGATCATCTTATCGGTGTATCAGTAAAGAATGTTAAGGTAAGCAAATAACTTGCTTTACAGGAAGGTGATTTCTGCTTATATTATGCATCACAACACAATGCATGGGATCAAAACCACACAGCATGTAAAATATCTCTCTTATTAATTTCCATAAAAGCTAATCAAAGCATTTTCTTTCATTAAAGCGATACCTGAAGACACAATAACAAGATCTTGGATAATATATCTATTTTGAAGCCTTACTTAAAGACACCACTTTGCAAATTCGTATATATCACTTACTATACAATACATTCAAGTATCTAGAGGCCCCCAAATGTTCTTCCTTTCAGCCCCTTCATATTGACATTCCTTGCCAGTTCATTTTGACATGGTACTTTTCTCATCTAGCGGGCAAACAGTTGCCCGCACAACTGCCCCACCAAACATTGAGAGAACCGCACCTTAAATAAAGCAGAACACTAAACTTTTTTTAATGTTAATTTTAACACTACTAATTTCAAATTTGTGATGCGCTGCAAGTCACCAAATGACAAATAATTGTCAACTGGACCTCAAATACACTGATCTGCCAAGAAAACTGTTTGAATTGACAAATTAAAAGATCTTTCCTCATAATTTACAGCCTAGGACAGCACCTTAGTGAGCTTTTTTGTTTGTCCCTCTACGAGTGTAAATGGGGCACATTATCATTGTTGTTTTTTAACATGATTTATAACAGTATGAACAGAAATAATTTTTGATATTATAATAACAGCGCAATTCCTGGATTTTGTGGTATAGTCATTTTGCCTGGTATTTTGAGAGCTGCCAGCATTTTGATTAATGAATTGACTGTCTTGTCCTAATAATCAATGTTTAAAATGAGGCCAACTGCGCATGTCTTGTGTTTATGGCTATTATAGCAATATCTAAATAATAAGATGACTGTCAATATGAATCAAAAAATTAAAACATGCCAGTATTTAATTACGAAATTAATGCAGCAGAGTGTCTACTTTGCAATATTTTCCAACATAAAATATAGCAGAATGATAATACATTATCATC
This sequence comes from Ruditapes philippinarum, assembly GCF_026571515.1. Lineage (NCBI taxonomy): Eukaryota > Metazoa > Mollusca > Bivalvia > Venerida > Veneridae > Ruditapes > Ruditapes philippinarum. Next base: position 28,317 of record NW_026859284.1, read on the forward strand.
AAGTGCTCACCACCGACCATTATGTTATTTCACATTTAAGCCGGTGGATATGGGGTATACTTTTTTCAGTTACTAATGGTGCAACAATTACATGACTAACACTATGCTTACCACAGATGACAGCTTTGTCTGATCTCCCAGAAGCTCATCGAATGTTTCCATCTGCTCTTCAGGAAGCTGCAGCGGTTGGTCATCTGCTGCTGACCTTGACAACAATTGCTACATCATCCTCTTAATTTCACGATTCTCCTCCCGCATTATCTCCAAGACTCAGAGAATCTGTGTAACAGCAGCTGCAAAAAAGGATTCATAATTCTAGGCTTTATACTTTTAGAGCTATGTGAATTACAAATGAAAAAAATCCAGTATTTTAAATTTTTCCTTGGCTTTAACAGTTATTAACGCTAAAATCTCAAAAGGATTGTTGAGTGTGCAAGGTCACAAAATGTGAAAATGATAAGAAATCATGAATTAAACTTAAAATATTTTTGAGCTAGGCATGTCATGGGATAAAAATAAACATTTTTGACTATTCCAAGGACCGTAACTTTGGATAACAGTTGTGGGGTCAGACAAGAATAGGCGCACAATAATTCACATCATGATAAAGACTAACACAAGTAATCATCAATTTCTTTTTTTTTTTTAAACTAGGGGCGTCATAAGGTGAAACTTTCCATTTTTGGGCTGTGTCACTCAATCCAGCTTGTTACAACATTTATTGGCTTGTTTTGAGGATAGAACATTTAATAAGTATGTACTGTAATGAATATATTTACAGCTCCGAAGTTTATACTTACTGGGCCAATAATCTGCCCACGGAAGGGCGTATCAGAAGCACCTTGTATTAGAGAAGCACTTTGCACATCACTGCTGGCCTCTCGCAATGCTGTGCAGATAAGCAAGGCGGAGGTGAAAGTAGGCTTCGTGCCTGTTTGGGCGTTGTTGTTTTGTCAATAACTTGTGATGGCCTACTCTCGGTGTCTGTCTCATTCTCATCAGTGTCACTATCCGATTCATACAGCCTTTTGATGGCCTATTGACAATAAAATGAAAATACATTAATAAGTAGTTAAAAAATACATATACATTAAGTGAGTTATTGCACCAAGTGACAATATGATTATGACCTGTACACGCTGGCAAACATGTGTTAGTCTATGTTTACGTACCGAATTGTTGTGCCGCAATTTTTTCTACCAAGGATTTTTAGCACGAATGCGCTCGTTCCTGATAGGATTATTTCATGAACAGGAAGGGCTAGAGACTTGGAGTTGGTCTCATTTGAAGCTTAATACAAATGTGAAATAATGATAAAGATTTTTTAAATTGTCTGGACAATTGTTTTTCACAACGGCCGGGTAGTGAATCCCTTGCTCGTAGGCTCGAATCTAGAGTTTCCGGCTTCTCTTAACTTATAGTATGTTTTAAAGGGGGTCATAATTTACATTTTTTTTTTGGTTTTTGAATTTTTTAAGATGAACACAGGTTTAATTATCTATCAGGTCATATTTTTTCTTCTCAGGTCCGATACTCATGCCTGTGCAACAGCTAGAGGGCTTGGTTGGTACTTGGAAAAAATACTTGAAGTTGTAAAAATAAGTATTTGTATTTAATATTTTAAAATGCTTATGAATGAAATGTTGGTACAAAATGGAAGGGACTTCTAAGGCTAGGGGGGGGACACTGGATTTCAAATGACGGTGTCCCTTTAAAAAAAGATCTCTTAAAATTTAGTCTAGATAGAAACAATATTTTTAAAATGTTAGTGTCGACTCCGTCACAGGTAAGTAATTCAACAATAACAACTATACACATGCATAGGGCAGCTAAAGTGCCTAAGAGTCAAGGCGTAAATTCTAGAAAATGTCGCAAATTAAACGACTATTGGGAAATTACATGGCAAAGGCAAAACCAAAAACTAAACAGCGTTTACAGCTTACCTACACACACAATAAACATGTAAGGATATAATATAAAGGTCGTTATACGAAATCGTGGTTAAATGCTCGGAATCGAAAAGAAATATTTTTTTCGTGTACTATTTTACAATTTAACGTTTCAATACACAATTTGATTTTAAGCGGCAGCGGAAATCACGTAGACCTGCACATGCTCGAAAAAAAATTTTTCATCAAATGCTGATTTTTATAAATTATTTCTGAATTTATAGTCTAAAAACACATTTTTATATTTAAATAATAAAAATTAAAACCAATATAAAAACTTAACAAATTAATTTCTCGCACCTGCTCAGGCATGCTAATATTTATCGGGTTGCCCAAATGGGATCCATATGGGTCCCTCATGGCTTGTATAAATGTTTAAAATAATGCTACGATTTTTATATAAGATAATAGCAATTTATGCCAAGGTGGTCACACTATAGCTCAAAGTAAACGAGTTCTAAAGAAATAAATAAAACAATCAAAGGGCTGCAACCTCTGTGGTATTTTCTGATCTTTGCAATCTAAATCATACTGACTATCTGTATGTATTTTCCTATATAAGTTTGTTTTTATATACTATAATTAATCTTACGCAGCGACTGCGTCTATAACAGTTTGAGATTGATACATATGGAATTTTGCATGACTAGAGTTGCATCAAAAAATCATTTTCATTTTTTATGACAGCCATACTTTATCCTTGCATATCGTGGCTACTTCCTTAAAAAAGACACTTCAAAAAAAAAAAAGTTGCCTCGACTAGGATTTGAACCTTGGGCCTCTCACACCCTAAACAACGCGCTACCTCTGCACCACGGTGAAGTAATACATATGTAGCTTGAATAATAACAAATACATTGTAATTCTAAATTGAGAATTTCCATTCCGTGTTTGTAATCCTTATCAATTTCGAGGTATTTTCTTCACTATAAACCCGTTGTTTAACACTGATGAAAATAATTTAGCGAAAATCTTCTCGCCAAAACAGTACGACATGTATATATTCCACTACTCGACAGTCAGATTAATGTGTACTACGCTCTGGAGTATTCGGTAATCGACATAGCTAAAAATAGCATTTTCATTGATTAAGCTTTACGGAAATAGCCGAACATTTTTCATTGGGTAAAAAAGATATTCATCCGCGAAATTTGTGATTGTAACCTCATATTTCTATTGACTACTCTAAACTTTTAATGCACTGAAATTCGTTAAATGCATACATTAAAAATTATTCTTTATTTTAAATTGCTGGTTTTTTAGCAGTTCTGAGTGAGAACTACTTTGCGTTGTTAGGTCTGTTAGGAAAATTTGTGTTAGACCGTGGATGTTAGCTATGTATTTACTGATCTTGCGATCAGAAAATACAAAAATCGTTTTTCCTTAAAGTGCTGGAATATGGTACCCATATGGGTCTAATATAGGCGTACCCAAATGGACTTGCCAATATTGGATCCATATAGGTCCAATATGGGCATACCCATTAGCTTGCCTAGATATAGCCCATATGGGTCCCATATATGCATGTTTGCTGGGTATGTATTATTCAGTACAGTACCTCCAAAATCTGCATATTCTGCACATATGTCAATAAGTATACACATTGTGACAATAAGAAATATTTAAGGTTAAATGTGGTAAATACTCTGTGATTACTTCTCACATTTACTTGATATTAATAACCAATACTCGTTACATTAAAAAGCATACTAGTGACACCGGCGAGCAACTCCAAAGCAATACTCGGTAAACTGACAGTTTTATTTATTCCCTCAAAATGCACTGTCATCTGAAATTTTATTGTTGTCAGATTGAACGTTTACCTTGAATTAACCTTTGTTCATAGTCTTGGAATGGGATGAAAGTCCTGTAATATCGAGGCAATATCCGGCGGTTAAGGCACTCACGTTTAAATTTTTTGTAAACCTTTACATGATTGCTAAGAACTGAATCGATACCGTTTAAACGGTGGTACTTCTATGCACTATACTATACCATGTAGTCGAGTCGCCAAATGATGACTTACTTTCTATACAAGTAAATAATGTTCAGTGCTCATCACGATTTAGGCGGCACACATTTCTGCATTGTATCGCATTTCGTTATTTAAAAAAGATCAAAGAAAAATCAACTTTAACAAAATGAATTATGTCACAAGCGATTATTGCACGGTGATGGTGTGTGGTCCGGGTTGTAAACACCCATTTTCCATTTTTTTACTTTGATAAACCAATTAGAATAGAATAAAATCCATGATTACATGAAATTATTAAGAATAATTTGTAAGACATATGGTCATCTCGAATAAACGGTAAAAAAATATCATAACCGTTATGAATGAAAATCGAAACAATCCGTTTAAAAGTGTAACCGTGGGGGCCTTACCGGCGGTACGGTATTCCTCAGTGGAACTAGTTTTGTTGCTCTATGTTGAATTATCTTTTGTTTCATGTGTTCATACCTTTCATTGTTTTACGTTTTCATGTCATAATTTATATACCTTTCTAATTGAAATTGTTATTGATGAAAGTGTGTGAGGGAAAGAAATTTACAGTTCATAAATGTTTAGGCTACTGGTTGGGACCACCAAAACCGGACAACCACCAAACCCGGACGGCCCTGAAAATGCTTAATTTAGTATTTTTCTTTGTTCAGTGGTTGTCACTTTTTTATCAACAATAAATGCATGTTTCTTCTAAAAATAAATAAATAAATTATTTCAACCACCGTAAATGGTAATATAATTTTAATGGCTATTTCAAGAATGTTGACGTTGAAATTTGGGGGGTCAAGAAAACAATGCCTGACCTCATATACCATCTATAATCATTTGCAGAGTAAACAATAGAATTTCCAAAACTTCAGCATTTGTTTCTGAATCATTGTCTATCATGTTAAAAATTAAAACACCCAAGCTGTTATCTGAATTAAATAACGTCATGTACATAAATGTCCGGACACATGGTACTGTAGTGTAGACAATTGAGGTAATTTTGATACCTCCTTGTCGAGCCTCAGATATAAGTGTCAATACAATCAGACAAACAAGTTTGTAAGTTAGGGGAACATAAGCTCTAGGAGCTTTTATAACCGACTGTATATAACATAAAGTATAAGATCAACAAAGATAAAACAGCTACAATAAAAAAAAATGATTAGACATGATATATATACATCACATACATAAAATAGACCTTTTTAGATATTTTTATAAAAATGAATCAGATGGTAAAAAACTAAATGATAATCAGTGTTCCCATTCACGCACAAATGTGAATTCCGTATAATTTACAAAAATCACGCATGAAATTACAACTAGGTGCGTGCATGCACGTATAAAAATTGAAGTAAAACTGCCAAAAAATTATCCGCAAATTCGAAGCACAAATCAATAATCTACTCACAAATCTCTGAAATTGTTTACAAGACCGTAATTTAATCCGATCAGTCATAACTTGGGTTTCCCAGCTGTGCTATTTTTAGGTCATAGACTGGTTTATAATTATTAACGACGCTTCGCACGCCTTGCTCATTCTGGGACAATTTATTTTGTTTATTGGTTAAAATCGCTGTATGAGTATCCGATACTTACAATTTCTTCAAAATAGCCTGATATATGTGTCAAATAACGAAGTCGAAACTGCATTTCAATCTGGCTGTTGAATAAAAATGGCGTCGTTGAAGAGCCAATCACGTGATTCACTCGTGCATTTATATAATTTCTGCGTACAGTACAAATTTAAACTAAATTGTAATTTTAATTTTCAATACTTTAATACAATTATAAATGTATGACAACCCCTTCTATATTCAATGCATGAATGGATTTTCTAACTTGTAACCGAACATACGGAACTATTTTTTTGTCAACGAAATTCGGTTGGCAATAAGAAATAGTTCGGTTAGCGCGGTGCAAAAATACCGTATCTCGTGAAATGGAAAGGCAGAGTTGCGATTGTTTGGAATTGCGATTGTTTGCCTGTAGATGGGTGGTTATACCTTTGTGTCGATTGTACACAATCGACACAAAAAGGATAAAATAAATTATTATCAAAATAAAAAGGCATCTGTATACAGCCAATGATATTTCATTTGATATCATTTACTTTGATTTTAAGTAATGAACAAGAAATTATCTAATTTGTTTATAAAGTGCACGTTTGTACATGCTTCATAATTAATTATTCGACCGATTATGAGCAAGTATTTTAATAACAGAGCGTTTTAGTGTCCGAAATGGTTTTCTTTATACATTGTATTAGAATAAGGATAATCAATGCCTACTCTGAAGTTACAGTACTTTATAATCAGTGTCGTTTGTGTATTGCTCATTTTAGACATGAAGCGAACTGTTATAGCAATTTCATTTGCAGATACTCAAATCCCAATTTCATTTACTTAATCTTGCTAGTCCGAGGAAAGATATTGTAGATATAAGGACGAAAGAAAACGATGTCCGTAAAAAGACATGAAAATGATAGTTAGAAAGGGCAACGACATAATATTTACGAGATTGAATTGATCAATGTACATTTTTACCATTAGTTATAATTATACATAAAATTTAATGAAAGTTGTTGTTTATAATTTGACAGTTTTTCGTAATTACTCCGATTGTTTCTCAAAATTACTCTATTTGCTTTTGACCACCTCAATAGCGAGTTTTATAAACCCGAATATACTTACCAAGAAAGTAAATACGACATGTTTACATAAAACTAAATATATTACAAAGAATTTTGGTTGGGTTGACAACTGATCTTATTTATTAATACATTTTTATCTAGATATGACGCAAATTTAGTTGAAAAGTTGAAATGTTCAAAATCGCAGTAGAACATAGAGTTTATTCAATTGCGTAAGCTACCTCATTATATAATCTGCACATCCCTTTAGAGGTACACCACTACTACATTCCCCGTTAACATAGAGTTTATTCAATTGCGTAAGCTACCTCATTATATAATCTGCACATCCCTTTAGAGGTACACCACTACTACATTCCCCGTTAACAGATATACTGTATTGTCAGTGCTGAAATATTCTAGATGCAGAGGATAAGTTTCATATTATATTCTTCAAGATTAACGAAGAAAATGCCTTTAAGATTATTCTTATAATATACCACCTTTTTAAAACATTATAATGAACTACTTTGTATTTGTTATAGAAAAATATTTATAAATGCATGTAGAAATATGTTAAATAAGCCTTTACATTAAGAATTATAATGCTGAACACGTAATTGCTTATAGTTTATCCTTCTTATAAAGTTTGTGCCTTTTAATTGTAAGCTTTAATATTACTATTTTTAAATACTCGCTACCTATATCTTTATTTGATTTTTTGTATATATATAGGTTTGTGAAAATATTTACATCTACACAATACCTTTTGAAAAACAATGGATCCCAAGAAGGATACGGTTATGAATTTATGCAATTTTATTATCTTTCCAGCGACTGTGTTTCTGTTCAATTTTGATACTATACAGTACATACGTTTTGATATTTTGTGCTCTATTGTGTGCACATTATACATGTAATGTACCCCTGATGAAGGCATAATATACGGAAGAGTATACTGACCCCCTTATATATTTTAAATGCCTGTTTAAAATACGACGATACATGATAACAACATAGTTCGTAATGGTTTTTTAAAATTTATATATATAGTTCATATTGATCTTTTCTGTTTTTTGGCTACTATACTGTTAAAGATACGTATTGTAAACTTAAGTCTTTCTGAAGACCGTACTTTTATTTATAAGAATTATGTTTTTTTCATTGAAATTCTACCTCAAGAAGCATGCGTTTTCTTGATGTAAACGCTTTTATTTATTTGAAAACAGTTTGTTTTTGAGGCACTTTTTGTTTGACAGATATAGAGCTGATATATCATATATAATATATATATTCTTTACCTGAGTTTTTAGCTTAGATGATGTTTTATATGTTTCCTAACATAAGTTGATCGTTATGATAACACGCTTGCGGTACACGAGTATCTTGCCAGTATTATATAAAATATTATAATTTAACTGATATATATTATTATTATATAAATGGTATTGAAACTTTGAGTAACTTATACTATAAATATTTCTTACATCTTTTTCAATGATTATACATGTTTTTTTTTATATCAAAACGAAAAAATGGCCATTTAATATTATAATAATAGATGCGACTCATTATACCAAGAGAATCTAATTTAATTTATAAATTCATACAACTTTTTTCATGAGATTCATATGATAAAGGCTAAAGTGTACAACTACTGTATGTTAAGAAGAACATTCTGTTCTCTTAAATTTCCAAATATCATCGAAGAAACAATGCATATTTGTGATTTATGGTGTATAATAACAGATAAAAATGTGCAAGATTTATTTTAGATATCATATAACTTGTCACTTTTTAAAGATATATATTATACAAAGGTTTTTTTTCTTGAAGGCATAAAAAATATATAAGGGGGGTCAGTATACTCTTCCGTAATAATACGCCGAAAGTACTTGGGTATTTATACTTTAACACTGTATGAACGTTTATTTCCTCCAAACTCCAAATTTATTATTTTTATATATACTCGTATATTTATAATGTGTTAACAAAGAGTATGAACAGTTACATGTAAGTTATTCTAGAAAACACGTTCTTCTCTGTATTGCAATACACAACATATGACTGATCCAATCTTATTAAATAAAAATGCTATTATATAATAATACAGATGGTTACAATAAACGGATAAATGTCGGTTCAATGTAGCATTATGCCATACTGAATACCGTAAAATTTATGAGACGTCCGTTTATATCAAACCACATCGGTTATATGGCGATAAAACAAATAATTGACATATATTTGCTACATAAAAAGGTAAATCAATGACATATTACGATATAAAAGGATATCTCAGATATAAAGATATTTTAAAGGCACATTATGCCTAAAAATCCACATTTTTCAATTCTTTAGAAATGTAAAACACATGTTTAATAATGTTTGAATAAAAAATATGTTTAACAACGGAAGAAAGTAGCGCTGAACTTATAAGTAATGTAACGTGTCGAAAATGTAGCATAATGTAAATGTCTCCCATACAAAATACTAATTCACTATAAATAAACAGATTGCAAACGGAGCTTTATTTACAGATGATAGTCAATGTAAAAGACAAATCACTTTTCTTTGAAAACTGTAAAGAAATCAGACATTAAAAAGTTTTTGAGAAATAGAATCGATAGCATTTCTGAGGCATAATGTGCCTTTAATCTAAATATATTTCAAGGTGAATATAAAACACGTCTACTCAATAAAATTAGAGTACAGTAATCAAACTATATTTTCACGTTTTAGGATGTTTTCCAGACAAAAAGTATTTTCATAAGCTCCGACGGGTATTAATTGACAGATTTCATTAATTTTCATATAATATACATGGAAATATATAAAAGCGTATGCAATCACAGCCTCTAGTATATAAAGTAAATATACGGTTATCTTGAAATAATTTTTACTTTTCTTAGCATTGAAAGTGTTGGCAAATTCCGTACGTCGAAGTTGTTCCGCTCATGGCAGTTGGGAAGAAAGTTTAAAATATAATGAAGTTCTTGCTGGTAAACCGCTTGTGTCATTTAAGTTCCTTATGTTTTAGGAGTGTTTGTTGGATTTAGTTTAGCCAGATATTCAAGTGCTATACACATTTTATAATGGACATTCACAATGACAATGCTAGGGGGCGTAAACAGTAACTTGCACTTCCATTACCGTCCATGACCAGGCTCAATCAAACCGAACCTGCAACATTTTCAATTTTGCCGTTTTAAAAGTTCTTTATGGATTCTTTATTTCTCTATTTAAACAAAATTCTTTCTTCCGAATCTATTTAACATTTTGTCTTTCAATTCACATATCTGGAGTAAGTGTACATTGAAGCGATAAACTAATTTATTCAGTACATTTGTTCATCATTACGATGTCAAGAAGTAAGTGAACGTTTACCTTTACGCATTTTAAGTTGTATTGCTTAAAATATGATAAACTGAAAATATGCATAAAATAATGTAGCAATATTTCAGCATTCAACTTTAAACCTGCATGCCTCCAGATGACCAAAAATATATCAAGAAAATTAAATTTGGAAAACCATACTAAAACTTTGAGAAAAGTAAACAAAATAAAGATTCAAGTGATAATTTATATCTTATGTGCAATTAATGACTGTATTTTGTAGTATTTATCATTATATTTCTACTGCGTTACTAACGCAGTAGGGGCTATTTATGCATATATTGACATTTTTTGGTAATTTACGTGGATTTTAAGTGCCGATTGTAATGTGTCAAGTACTTTCTTTGTTCATTTCACAATATTTTACCTTTATATAAATTTTCAAAATTTTCATGAAAATGAGGACGAATCTGGAGGCGTGCTGCTTTAAATCAATATTAGACTCTTAGCCTCATTTTAGTTAAAACGTTTCTAAAACGTTTTTAATATTAGCTCATTTTGAAACATAAAAATAACTATTCCAGAAAAATTGAATGAGTAATTGATCTAAAATATGACACATAATTTATTGGTATAGATCTACATCAATGGTATAAACATATCCATACCCAGCATTCAAGATGCCTCGATGGATTCCTTTCAAATGAAATGATAAGAAGCCAGTTACAATTGCTCTACATATAGTTTAAACGTTATTCCTCTATCTTTCTTGGAGAAAATTATTAATAACAAAATAAATCGTACTTCTATTATGAAAGTTATCTAAAATACACTTCTTTCTAACAAATATGTTCATGTATTTGAATGATGAAGATGAATTTCCTTTCATAACATCATTGGCATAAGTAGTAATAATAGAACGAATATATAGATGATATTTGTTTGTTTGTGTGTAAGATGAAATTTTATTTCATCGAGTGAGCTTTAGAAACAGTATTCTCACGAGTGGCGTAGCCACGAGTGAGAATACTGTTTTTAAAGTTCACGAGATGAAATAAAATTACATCTTACACAACAAACAGACAAATTTTCTTTTTATTTTATGCTTAAAAACAAGTTAAAACGAAATTTCCATAATTTTAACGTTAATATTAAAATCTGTTTCCCCCATTGAGAGCCCCATTTAGACGGAATTTCTCATTAAAAATAAGAAGTCTTGAGCTGAAAATTAAGTGATATTTATGACGGTGATATTTATTCATTTTATTAAAACAATATGAATGATCGCTTGTTTTAATAATAAAAACAAACAATTCTTGTAGGAGAAAAAGTCCAACCATCCATCCATATTTCTGTTACTTACTGCGAATTTATATTACATGTATTAGACATGGCTTTGTTAAATGTAAGCGGCAGCCATTTTTTAAAGTTGTGTATTTCATGGGAGGAAAATAATTGTGTAAGATTCAGAGGGATATAATTTGGATTTGTTAGTCATACACCTTTTTAAAAGAAAGAAAACTTATTTGAGGATTGTAACAGACAAAAAATAAGTGTTGACAGATGTGAAAACATTCAGAAAAGGAGCTAGGAAAATGGAAAACTTGGAAGCTTGCTCAAGAACGCTGGGTTGTTTTACTTATTCTTCAAGTGATGGCTGTCAATTCTTTTCAATTTTTCATAAAGCATACGGCAGTTATTGCCCGTAGGATACTTTAATATGCCCAAATGTCATCAAGAGCAGTTTTGCACGGGAAAGGAATGTATTTTTTAGACTGTAAAAACGAAACAAAAGATTTAGAGACGAAATTTGGTGATTGGAATTTGAATGAATAGAAGTAAGTTTTCTTCTTTTTATTACTTTTGACATTAAAGTTATTTATCTATTTCAGCTTTGCTTTTTCATTTAACAGCCTG